>NW_022475503.1:0-55995 GCF_009193585.1 Aspergillus caelatus
GTTTAAACTCAATCAGGGAAATGAACTGGGAAAAGTTGAGCAGAAGATAGTGCTGGGTTTTGTGGGCGCCACGTGGTTCTTGGTTACTAGATTGGTTTTTCACCCGTTCACTGCTTGTATCGGGGGAGGAAGAAGGTAATTTACCGGAATAGGTTGGGGCGGGGGTTCTATTCCACTATTCCTATATGGTTGTGTTGGAGGTTATTTGTTTTATTTTATTTTTTCCCCCCCTAAGTCTGGGGGCGACAGGGATTATTTTATGAAAAGGACGGATTTACTACATCTAGTTACCTAAGTTAATGATTGTGTATCGACGCTAGGATTTCACTCTATTCTGATTTCATATCTATCTCCAGCGCATAGACCAGTTCGCTACGTAGCGATTGCTACTTACTACGTACCTAGCAAGAATATGTTTTTGCGAAAAGGAAAAAAAGGGGGGATATTTGATTGAATCTCTAGTTTTCTTCATCCTTTGTTCCTTTCTTGCCTCCATTTTTCCGGTTGGAAGATTTGCTATGTGTGTCAACAGTTCCAGACAACTTACTTGCAGTTGCAGAGGAAAAACGCGGAATGATAAGGATATAATTTCCGCAGCTGACTAAGTCATCGTCATCGGAACTGACTAACTATAGATAGTAGCACCGATCCTCAGAAATTAGGATCCCCTGAAACAACAAAGATTTGGTATCTTGACTTCCGGGACCTGGCCAATCCATCCCTTTTCCATCCAGACCGTCAGGGACTACGACGGCAAGTTCCGAAGAAATTTCCTATCCCATCCATTGCGCAATTAAACTTCATGTGACAAATTGAGGTTAAAGGGGCGGCAAAAAAAGCAAAAATTGAACAAAGAGAGTTTGGACTAGCGAGATCTACCGAGAAATAGCGAACTCCATCTGCGTCAGATCGGGAACCCGCCTGAATATGATATCATCCCCGTTGTGGGTTCAGAGATTTAACAACAGAAATGAATAAACGACCGAAGTCCCGCCCCTCCGCTCCCCCCAAATCCCATGGTATGATTAATGACCGTTTAATCTTACTGTCGTGGTCCACGCCCGGAGACGCTGTTGTTCTCCGAAGGGAATCCGCAGCTCTCAGGGGGCGGCGCTAGAAGTTTTCTAGAAGAGTTCTAGAACGCCACTAGAAGGTGGATTCAACTAGTGCCGTATCCGAGGAGAATAATTATTCCATGATTCATGATCCAAGACTGAGTTGTTGTGAGGTAGTATCAGAAACAGAAATACGACCACAAAAAAAAAAAAAAAAAAAAAAACTGGGTACTACTTCGTTCCGGGGTCCACGGCGAGGTAAGGAGATCGGTGGGCTGATATTCTCGTCATGATGTAATCGATTGCATTGAGTTTACGTGTCGCTATGGGTTTCTTTGATGAGGCTGGTGATGGAGGATGTATAGTTTAAGACGGGTGGATTGATTGCATGCTCATTCTTTTGATTTTAGGGGGCATGCATTGGATCAAGATATAGCTAATCTCCCTCCAAACTTTGTTGATTTGAGATCTATAGAATGTCAATCGGAGAACTCCGTCCAGCCATCATTGAAATCGAAAATTTTCCTTTGAGCCACAAACTCAAATATCAAGACCAAAGAGGAAAAGAAAAAAGAAAAAAGTTTCCGAACCACGCATCGGGTCAGTTTGCTGGAGACTGCACGTGGAGGATCTTCCGGGAAGGCGGTAAGTTGAACCTTGTCCGTTACACAACATTACACCAGCCTTCCGGTTCCGTTTTCGTTGTATAATTTCACAGTATCAATACTCGTATTGGTACTGAACTGAGCTGGTATTAGTAGTGACCCTCGTACTCTAAGTAGCAGTTGCCGGACAGGGATTTGAATTGCTACGGTACACTGCAGATACCCATGTGGCCCCCGGGTGTCCATCAAAAACGTCAGGGCCAAGACACTGTTGCCTTGCTTGTAGGGCACAAGTTATGTACGGTATGTTTCCCCCAAGCATGTTTGATACCTTGCAGCCCGATGTCCATTCACCCGGAATTACCAAACTCAGCGACCTGGTACAGTATCTATGAGGAAGAGCAAGGGACGGCCCAAAAAACCAGTCCGATACCTAACTTCAGCGGTTGAAGCTTTCTCATTTGGCAGGTGCAGATCCTTGCTTCCATGCGAAGGAGGTTAACAGTAAGCGGTGGTTTGATGGAGTCTGGAGGGCCCACCAGGAGAAACTAAAGTACATAGTAGTCAGTACTAAGTTCGAACTTTCAGGGGTGGATGCCTGAGGATGATAAGTACTAACTACCTACTGTTATGTATAATCATCCCTCGTTCCACTGCCGATATGAACAGGGTTGATTTGGAATCGGTCGAGGGAGCTACGACTTAAAACGGTATATGCTCGCGCATATCATGCAACGTTTCTTAGCAGATCTCAATTGGCATAAGCTGATCGGAATGAAGCTGCTTCTCCCTATTGGACGCGGCCCCAGGCCACCAGCCTGCCCTTAGCGACGTCGCTAAACGACTAAACCTGGTTCGGAGGTAACAGGGATGTTGACAGTTGATTGCATTTTCATCCACTGTGTCAATGTTGGTTTCATCTTCTCCCTCCTCGCGTCAAATGTCACTCCCCGGTACCCTTGACCTCTTGGGGGGGGTTTCAGGATCAGACCATGCCAATGGATAGGATTATATCCATGAGTGAAATTGATGGTCATATCCGCTATCATCCATCCTGTCGAGAGATTAGTCTAATTAACGCAACTGAAACCCTCTCTCTATGCAGTCAGATGCATAACGAAAGAGAATAAATGCATAAGCCGGACAACGTTTGGCTGACTTACAATAACCCCCACCGAGACCAGTGAGCAACTCCTCTTAGGTAGGCAGCAGAAGGACATTTTATGCATTAGTGTGGAGAAAGTGCCGCTAATTCGCTAGCTATTCGATATACGGTTGAGCTGGACCAGGATGACAGGAGAATAGTCAGGAGGATTAAAAATTAGGGCTAACCGGAAAAGAGCGTCTCCATCAGCCTCTACGCAGTGCGAGATACTACTAGTTACTAACCGCCAGTCAGGATTAACTTCGGGCAGTGATAACTCGATCCGTGTTAGTCTCGTCGCTGGCTTGCACCAAAGGATGAAAGAGTCCTTCTACTATACTATTCTGATACTTCAAACACGGAGCTAGACCAGGCACCCATGCATCCAGAGGAGGGGAGGGGGGTTGCACCGAATTCACTTCTCGACCCATCATTCGAACGGTTGAGTAACTTGACTAGAGAGAGTTAAAAAGGGGGAAACGAAAACGAGAAATTAAATCGATCGGAAAAACCTAAAAACCTGAAAAGAGGCATGTCTATAATTATCATAACTTATTCGTATTATAGCCTCGTTGACATTTCAAGCTAAAATGACACACTATCCCCCAACATCTCCATCTTTCTCCACATGGGCTCTTTCTTCACACCCCTGGTAGGCTTTGTTAAGTTAGCTAATCTGACCACTCTGGAGTCTGCAGAGTCAGAAAAAGGCCTTGTTCCATTCCTCTTCATGAACTCCTTCAATCCACCACCACCAACCGTACTCAGTTTAGGCTTCCCCCTGTTGATTGCCCCAATTTAGTAACATCGTTACATTCAGTTCCATGCCATCATGCAAGGTTAGACTGAACGGAGACTCGCGGGTGCTGATGATCGCTCAACCGTTATTAACACAGATCTTATAGGTCCAGGGAGGACTCCATTTTCTTTCACCATCATGCAATATATGGGGATTACTTACTCTATAGGGGGGTGCCTTCGGACACTGGCCGAACTAATTGCGTATTGATTAATACTATATCCTATCTATGTTCCCGAGCGATCAGAGGATCGGAAGAGAAACAGAAGACGTTTCATTTTACTTGGCTATTGCCTGTATGGCATTGGCCGAGTTTGATCCTGCATTGACCGCTTGTCAGTGAGAGATCCCCTGCTTCCGCGCCATGTAAACCCTGAGCGAGAGAGATAAGAGTCACTAATGTACATATGCACACCTAGATTAACCCCCCCCCTAAAAAAAATAATAATAAAATTAACCGTCGCGCCACCATTTCCCCAGGGAACCACCTGATCCAGCCATGTCAACTACTTCTTCAAAGCTAATTTCTACCCGGAACATCCGACCATCTGCTGTGCCACTGCCTCCGCCAACCGGACTAATCAGCCCCCAACTGATCAACTTCTCCCACGCTTCACGTGCGACATCCCGACCCCAGACTCTTCCAGGGGTTGCGGCGGCGCCGGACACGGAAGCCGATGTCTTAGCGAATGTCAAAAGCCGGACGTACTCGGCATATGCTGCGGGGAAGGATAGCGCCAAAGGAGCCAGACTCTGAGGCTGTGTAGTTTCTAGACCCGGGTCATACAACGCAGCCAGCCGGGTGGCCGCCAACAACAAAGATAGGGGCAGCGACGAGGGACTGGCAGAAGTCGTCGTCGAGGTGGAGAACGGCAGTGGTCCGGGATCTGGACAAGATAGGCTGTGGTTGCTAAAGGTGGTTGGCGTTGGGATCTGGAGCGTGGCAGCTCCGCCTGTGGGGTGGTAGGCGCTGTAATGCAGCTCCGTCATGCCAATCAAAGCGCTGGTAAAGAATTCCTTCGCCGATCTAGTCTGAAAAAATATCCTCCGTAGATGCGCTTGAAACGCCTCGTCACTCCACAGGCCCTGTTCTGTGTAAGCTTCACCGTTTCAACGTTAGAAGGTGCAAACAAGAGGTGAAGATACCTGTAAATACGCTCTCCACCCTTCCAATAGTCTTCCAAACTTTTCGGATGTGATAAGGGAGCGCGTCTCGGGATTGGCCTCTTCCAAGTAGTCCGAAACCTCCTTGTCTTCCAGGTCCAGACCGGCTAGACAAATTTCGGAAAAGCCTTCTAATGATCTTGGAAGCGGAACATAGACGTAGCGATGGCTGAACCGACTCTTCACTCGCTTCTCTAACATCTCAGTCACATCCACTTTCGTGGTCAGGCCCAAGACCGCAATGGGGGCCTTCCGCGCCTGTGCAATATCGAACAGATTATACAAGAGGGTCTGACGCGGGTGAGTGACAAAGAGATCGAACTCATCCAATATAATAACAATGGACTTGGCTGCAGTTACGGTATCTGTATTATTAGAAGCACCAAACAGCTCTTCTGGGTGCGACAAAAGAGCAAGGAGAGTGGCCATCGTGTCCGCATAGCTGCTTACTTTCCCCGCCTCTTCTTCAGTATTGGTTTCACGACCAAGCTGGCGCCACATCTCACGAAGCGCCAAACGGTCATCTGTATGCAAGAACCCGTTGAGGCGAACGACGTGGAAGTCATTGTGGTGTTCTCTTTTTAGCGACGAGATGATAGTCTCAACTATAGCGGTTTTTCCGGAGCCTCGTGATCCGAGAAGCAGTAGAGAATTGCCCTCTCCAACGCTGACCGTCTGCTCCACAAGCTGATGAACCTTATCATACTCACTCTCCAGGCCTTTCAAAGGAATACATCTCTTGCCAGTAAGTTTGTCAAGGATGATCCTAGTCAGCGCCCCCAGTTCAGCAGTCAAGCCGTTGTAAGACAGTGTCTGCAATGATTCAGCGTAAGCCGGGAGTGTTTCGCCTCCAGCTATAGTCTCATCCTTCCCAGCGAAATCATTCTGGGCAAGATCTTGCTGTAATTGCATTGAGACAAGATCGTCCAATCCGTCCTGGTATTCATCCGGAGAAGGGGACTTCCGCGCCCCGAGGTCCTCATCACCATTCGTATTTGCCTCAGTCCCAGTAAACCGCACAGGGGGTCTCCTGGACCTCGTCCTCGTCAGCCTCTCGGTCTGAGGCTCCGATTGCGGCGACTCTGCCTCATCGTCGTCGTCTTCGGATACATGTCTTGTCTTCCGCGTACTCTTCGGGGTGGCACCACTTCGTCCTGACGCCGGGGCAGCCCTCCTAGTCGACGCAGGTGTACCAGTTACCTGGTCTTCATATCTCTGAGGGGGTTTGCGCTGCCGCCCGCTCGATCGTAGACCAGGCCTTGAGGGCGTCTCCATTCCATTTTCGTTCTCCTTGCTCGGTTCTTCTTCCGCAGCTTTCTGGCCTCCCTTTGATACCCGGCGTCGCGCCGATCGTGAGGCAGTCGGTGACCCTGTGTGTTCGTTGTCTGGAGACTCCTCGTGCCGAGCAGGTTTCTGCGGCGTCGGAGATGCGGCGGCCTCATCGCCCATTGCAATATCCCCATCCCCATCTACGCTAGGCGCACCAGACACCCTTCTTCGTTTGCTAGCCCGCGATTCCTTCATCTTCCAACTAGTCGTGAATATACCCAGACCGACCCGTCGCGACACAACGGTACCCCGATGCCTAGGGCGCAGTGAGTCCTGCTTCAAGTGAGTTTATCGCCTTACACTCTGCATGCACCGTACAGAACCCAATCCGTTGATTCAAATTGAGTAAACCGAAGCATCAATGGCACGTCGACCGAATTTGAGCATCGAACAAAGCGGGAGGAAAGGGTAGGACAGATGCGGAGTTGGAAATTATTTTCGGAGGTTTGCGACGGCGAGCGCAATCTGGGGGGATTAGTTCCTGTTAGCGTCTTATCGAAAGAACTACAATCTCATTCCTGTATATGTCGGATAACTTACAATTAAAACGTGCTTATATAGTAGGTGGTGTCTTAATGTTATGGACATACATCTTGCGGGCGCTGGCTGAGATTAGACATGGCGATCTTGTCGCCTGAGGCAGAACGCGTGACGCGAAGTCAGGTGAGATGGAAGTGGTTTTTCGGTAGTACCCTTATAGTTTGTGGATTTCCCCGAATTATTTGGAGGGGCGGTACAGTATCATGAGCTGTACTTGTTTATAAATGTTGAAGGGGAGTTTCTTTGGCTGTTGGGATGAAACAAAGGCCTTGTGAACTGGTTGAGTAGGATTGGCCGGTTTCTCGTGGTAAAAGACGGCCGTACTAAAGTAGTATATACGAAGCTACAGACTATGGGGTAGTGCTGCTGTAGTCCTCTGAGTCAAGGTTTAGAGATCGAATGTATACTCCAAAAGTTAGAGGATAGATTAAGATGTATGTATAAGTCGTTAATGACTTCCGACATACAAGAACTTCTGGTTTACTAAACTATGGCTGATGCCTCGGTCCGCTTTAACAGTAGAAGAATATATACACCGCACGACGTTAGCATATTTAAGGAGGTAAACAAAACCGATAAAAAACAGGACACCGATTTGCCTCAAGATATAGACTAGGAAATGCATCCCATCAAGCTTCTAACCCTAACCACTAATGTTCCATATTGTGCAACGTGTGGAGATCAGCAAGTATGTCCAAATAGTGGTTGAAACCTTAGAACTCATAAGCCAACCGCAGCCGTCCAACCTCGGTTATATTCGAAAGTCTACTACTACTTCTGCTATCAGTCCTCCGCATATAGCTGCCGGAGCGCTAAATCCTCCTGTACATACAAATAGTCACTCCCCGCTCAAAAAACCCGATAAAATTATAGATCTCTAAACATAACCTCTCACTATTATTCTTCGGCGTCGATTAATACGTTCATAATGCCGGTCCGCGCCCCAGCCAGGAAACTAGATGAATTCGAAGACCTTGTTTATCAGTACTCTAATGGCATGAATAGACAAGATGACGAAGAGGTCTCAGCCCACCCAATAGTTTACTTGGTGCATAAGTCGCTGATTTTAACCTAGCGCTGGGATATTGATTCGGCTGCTGCCGATCTTCGCTTTGAATCCGCAACTCAGGGCCCCCCAGCCCGAGTCTCATTCCTGTTGAATGTAACCCCCAAGATGTGTAATCCCGTGGGAACACTCCACGGGGGCTGCGCTGCTACGTTGATTGATATTCTATCGACTACACTCCTCCTGGGTCTCTCAAAACCGGGGTACTTCTCCTTTGGTGGAGTGAGTCGGAACCTCAGAGTGACGTACCTGCGTCCGCTCCCTAAAGGCCTCGAGATCCGACTAGTATGCGAGTTGATCCATACGGGGAAGCGGTTGGCACTAATGCGCGCGGAGATCCAACGAGCTGATAATGGCGCTGTCTGTGTGGTGGGTGAACATGAGAAAGCCAATACGGATCCTGAGGCGGATGGGAGAATCTGATTTTACCGTCATACATGTTTGGTTTTCTATCTTTTGTTCTTTTACGCTATAGTTAGAATATATTGTGTAGATTGAGCGTGATGACTTGAATATGCAGCATTACATCTTGTTATTGATGGTCTGAGTAGGACAACCGAGAAAACACAACACCAGACCCTCGGAATCTTCAGAGGCACCCGGTGTCTACTTATCTTATGGGTACAATATATACCAAAAGTGGAGGGAATGTACTGTCTCCAAGCTTGCCATGTCTGGGGGATGCAAAAGAGGATAAGCAAAGGAAAAGGAAGTCCAAAAGAAATTATGGCTCAAGTTAAAACATCCAAAGCAATGATATATTACCTAATTCTCAAATGCGATAACAGCGTATTTACTCTTGGGCAAGCCGCTGATCCTCCCGGAGGCCTTCAACGACGAGTTCTTCACCTGTCGCACGGCGATAGATGTCACGAACATCGGCTGAATTCATGTTAGCCTCACCGAACCTAGCTTTCTTCATCCGCTCCCCTTGGGGTTATGAAGACGTGACTTACCTGTTGTGGTTTCAAAATGAGATGTAGCATCGTAGCTCTTGGAGATGAAGATGTTGTCATTCTCACCGCTCTCTAGAGGCTCGTAAAGCGGAATGGGGGGACCGAAGAACTTCTCCTCGATTTCACCCAAACGCTCAAAGCCAGGCTCCAGCTCAATGTGGTGGTTAACATCAGACTCAGCAATGGTCGAGACGATAGCGATATAGTAGCCCTTAGGGCAAACATTGTGTGCCGATGAAACCATAGCGATGTAGATATCTAGACGCTATCAGCAAGAGTTGTCGTTTTCATCCTTCTGATACTGTTAAAACCCACCGTGCTTTCTTCCAACCTGCGACTGGGGAATGATCAGCTGCAGGGAGTCGCTACCATCCGTCTTGTCAATGGGGTGCTTCAGGATGCAGATCGCCTTCAGCAAGTATCCGGTAACCTTGGCCTTGTCAGGGAAATAAGATGGGTCGGCCAGAATCTTCTTGGTCTTGGTGGTGAACTTCATGGTTTCGCCGTTGTCATCCCGATCTTTCATGGTGGCCTTGATTCCAGAAACCTTGCCGTTCTCATAGAGGACCTCATCGATGTTGGTGTTAAGCATGTAGGTACCTCCATAGATAGCAGACAAACGAGCGAAGCCCTGAGGGAGCTCACCCAGACCGTAGAGCGGGTAGATGTAGGGCGACTTGCCGTAGCGCGCCATAGAGTTCACGTACAAGCGGATGCGGTTGATGGCATCAGCGGCCATTCCGCTCTTTCCAATATACTCATCGGACTGGTATAAGGCCATTGAGTGGCCAATGAAGTCACGGGTGTTTTCTTCCAAGCTGAATTTGTCATAGACTTCCTTCATGGTGCACTGAGCAATGTTCAAGCCTAGACTATGTTAGCAGTCATGACAATGCAAGCATTCCGTCCCAGATCACGAACCCTGGTGAGTGCTAGGGTCGTCTTCCTTGAATTCGCCAACCCATTCGAGGAATTTCTTGGCTCTCCGCTTCTCGAACATGCCCATGAGCGACGAGCGAAGTGCTTCGTTGGCATCTGAAGGAACCTTCGCCACAGTGGCCTTGGGGCTCTTTCCTTGTTGGACGTAGCTGCCGGCAATCTGCTTGAACTCGAGGTAACGTGTGACATCGGTGGAAACCAGGATATTCGTCAACTCGCCGTTGGCCATCAGCAGCTTGGGGACCAGGTCAATGTTCCAGTCATTGACCCGTCCATACTTCTTCCATGGCTCTTCGCCGGGGCGGACGTTGCCGTATTTTTTGAAAAGCTGAGTAGTGCAAAAAAAAACCGGAATTAGTACATCGAGCACATGGTGTACTTATCAAAACTTACTGTTTCGATGTTCACGGAAGCAGCCTCTCTGTTTCGAAATGTTAGCGGGGGGTGGTGACGTGTGACGGGCGGAATAGCTTCCCAGCACAGCTGTCAGAATACTTACCCTCCGTAGTGGTCATTGCGATCGATGTGAAGAACCTTATTTCCCTTGACACTCAGAACACTATATATTGATCAATAAGTGACCTAAAAATGTATGTTAGGGAATATAAGAGTGTGCATACCCGGAAAGCACACACTCGGTCAGGCCTGAGAGGGGTGTTAGTCCAGCTTGTTGAGCGGCGGGGTAGCAGTCTAGTAGCACGTACCAGTGCCGAGAACAACAACATCATATTCGGGGGCGATCTCATCCATGGTGGAATATGATGTAGGATATCACGAGAAGCGGGAAACGAAAAGAGTTTTAATGTAAATGAGACTAAACAAACGTTCAGTGGAAAAAGTAGAGTGAGAGGTGAAGGTGGGAGGATGCGGAGACGAAGAATGAGTGAATGGGAGCGGTGAGTTTGTGTTTTGAAAGGAGGTCCTTCAACCTTCTGGGTCAGGCCGTCAGGTAGTCTAGTTAAGTCTATTACTTACTCTTAACTATTTTGAACCATACCCCCGCGGATCACTCGTGAGCAAGAAATTATTAGTATTATTATTATGATTCGGTACCCTCTTCCCCCTCAACTAATTAAAGGATCCACCGATCCAAATAACCTCCCATGTCAGGGTGACAGTTAAGGAGTCGCCTTTTCCAGAATAGTGATCGAAGTTAATAATTCTCTGACTATTACTGGGAGAAGTTAGTAAAAGAAAGGGTAAACGAAAAAGAAAAAAATACACCAAAATAGGATTAAATAAAATAAAATAAAATATTATCATGAATCTAGATACGTAAACCTCCTGAATCGTTCTTACCCCTTTTCCCATCGGATGAACCAAATAATCTGTGGAGATCGTGGATTCAAAGGAGTATATAGATTCCAATTAATATATACACATAAGTACCGTTGCTTTAACCCCTAATCAGGCAACCCCAGCACTACTATTGAATTATTGGAGTTAGAAAGTATACGATCTGGACCCGGAAAGACTATAGACTGGTCGACAAATCCACTCCCCTTTTCCGTGCTCATCCCCATGAAGCATCTCAATTAGATCACAAGTCTTATGAAATCAATTGGACTAATACAGAGTGATAATACTACATATACAGAACTAATAATCTGAGACAGGAGCCCTTTCAATCCATTTCTGGAAACTGTAACGCTCTATCCAGATTATGCCGTGCCCGATGCCTCTTCGGCACCCTCTTCCTGTGGCCGGTAACCACTGTTATACAATTTCTGGGCATCTTCCCAGGCATACCATCTTTCCCGGAGAACGTGCTTGATACTCTTTTGTGTAACACGGATCTGTTGAGGGTGAATGTTAGTGTCCCGATTTCAATGTACTAGCCCAAGCCTCATATGTGGGATGGACCCTCGCAATTTCCAAAACATGAACATGCCATATCAATGTCCAGTACAGCGATGCCAATGTATGGGGACAGATGATCTCGCAAAGCTTTCTAAGCAGAAAAAGAACTCACCGTCCGGTCCCGATTATCAAGCTCCCATTCTCCGTAACCGGCCTTCAGTCGCTGTCTTTCCAGCTGCGAAGTAGCTATGCGATTGCGTTCCTTGACACAGACCCACCAAAGAGCATGAAGATCCTCCCAGGATTTTTCGCGAAGTTCCTGGATTGACCAGGAGCGACCTAAACAACTGATTGTGAGCATCACCCTGTGCCTAGTAGATACTTCTTTTTTTTGACCCTCCTTCAACAAAGCCCAGAGGAGAGTGGACTAACCATGCGCGTGATCGTATTTTGGCGTGCTCAGTGCCTGATGATCTGGAGGGAAGAATCCCCAAAGACCATGATCCGGGGTAGGGTTACGCTTCTCGAGTGTTTCCGGCGAGACAGGCTTGGGCAGTGGGTATTTTGAAACGCCCAACTTAAACTTGGGGCCGGTACGGTGGATGGCGGACACACCGCGTGACTTGCTCAGATCACGTCCATGGCCAGCAGCAGCA
The DNA here is from genome assembly GCF_009193585.1 of Aspergillus caelatus. Lineage (NCBI taxonomy): Eukaryota > Fungi > Ascomycota > Eurotiomycetes > Eurotiales > Aspergillaceae > Aspergillus > Aspergillus caelatus. The sequence goes on from NW_022475503.1 coordinate 12,054, forward strand.
GCGACAGCGGTCGACGAAAAGTTCGAGCACTGAATCCGGGAGAAATGAAGGGACGGCGCGAGGTAAGGAGGAGGCAATTCGGCCAGCGGAAGGCCCCCGAACTGGCGAGCAAGTCGCGCAACCGATTGGCGATGCATTGTGGATTGGAGGTAGCGGCCTTCAAGAAGACTCGTAGAACTCGTGCGCTCTCCTACACAAGAAGCTAACGGAACGAGTGGACTTTTCGGCGGGTAATCCACGTGACTCAACAGCCGCTAGCCGTGTCACGCTCCGTCGCGGCAACATACTGCGGCTCTGTTGCAGAAATCATGGGTTGTTAAGTAGTAATTGACAAGTGAGCTCCATAGTATTGATACGCATACGGCTTTCCTTTGTCTCCGTATAAAGCCATTGCCAGGTGCGGGACGGGATTCGAAGGCTATTAGAACAGTGTAACAGGATTGTTCACCAATTGGATGATCATGAAGAGACAAAGAGATTGGATTAAGCCTTTGGTCTTATCGTCCATCTTGGATATATCTATGGACCAATTTTAAACCAAAGCAAATGATTGAGGGTTGGTCCTTGAAAAGGACCTTAATATCTAGGAACCTTACTAGTTACGGAACAAAGCAGCGCCAAATGGCGGCTAAGATGGTCCGTGCACATCAGGAAGCGCGCGTGTGCAGCCACTCCACCTTCCAGTATCCGTCGCATGAGAGTGGGCAGAGATCCTTCGAAGCACTTGTGATTTCAATACCTCCCCAGACTCTTTGTGTTGACTTTCTCTTGGTTTTCCGAATTACAATATTTACCTTAAATAGACAGTCTTTGGAAGCTTGTATCACATCATGAATCGGCCAGGTTCGTCAATTTCTTTTCTTCTCTTTGTCCTATTCATGGCCCGGTGTTGGTATAGCCTGCCACAGAAGTGATTTCCTTTGATCAATTCCTATATGCCGATCTACTGTTTTCAGGGTATTTGTGGTTACTTCAAAAGTTCTCTTGTGAACAGAAAATGTCCTACCTTGAACTCAGCGTTGCACCAATTGCATAGATTCACAACATGGCATCCTGCCCTGCGACCGGAAGCCTTACAAGACCTTATCAAGCCTCGGCAGCTTGAATGAGGAGATCACAAACCTTTTTTGTTTGAAAAATGTGTATTCACATATTATATACTGACTCTTGTTCCTCTTGACTAGGACCAGGCCCACAGCCTCTCCGGGGTATGTCTGGATTCCCCGCACAGCAACAAGCACAAGCCCGAAATGCGACTCTGGCATCGGCGCGTTTGCCAAACGGAAAACTAGGTGCGACTAATTCGGACGTTGTACTTCGGTATCATTATAGCCTTGGAAGCTAATGGAGGAAGGCCAAATAGGGAGCGGTGCTGCTTGGAATTTCAACTTGCCTGTCAGCGGAACCCCAGGAATCCAGAACAATCAGCAGCGCAATATGGGGAATATTGGGTCTTTTGCACAAAGCCTCAGTGGGTCGCAGCCTGCCACACCGCTTGATTTATCGTGAGTGTGATCTCGCTTGTTTTCTCGCCTTGAGCCTTCTCCGTACGCAAGAGGTATGGAAACCTTTCTTGACTGCTAATGCTGGGGATTTGTCTGCTAGCGATTTTCCTTCTCTATCCGGAGCACCCCCACAATCCCAAACTCAAAATCCGGGGCACTTAGTATGGGCGAATGCTAGCCAACGAGCCATGCAACAGACCCCAGTCCAAAGGCAGCAACACCCTACGTCTCAAGCACCTTCACGACCACTTCAAACACAATCCCATCCTCAACAACAATCTCAACCCTCGCATGATGATGTATTTCCATCTGGAGCCCAGTTCGCCAATCGCCTCGATGACTATAGGAACGGCGGACAGGGCATCAGTGGTCAGTTAGGCGCAGGCGCACAGCCGCAAACGGGCAATATTGAGGAATTTCCTCCTCTGGGGCGCAACGTCACCGCAGAGATTGGCCAAGATCGCAGGGGATCTTTAATGCAAAGTGCAGGATTTGGTAGTTACAACGCTGGCTTACCGCTTTCTGGCGCAAGCCAAGCCCAGTCGACGCAGAATCGCAACGCAATCTCAGCATCCATAAACGGGCAAGAAAGGATAATGTCACCTGCCAATGCGGGATCAGGAAGTATGTTTATTGAGGTCTTCCTTCATCGGTTGATGAGAGATTAATCATTCCTAGGTATCGGATCTTCACGGTCACCCGTCAACCAAACCACCAATGGGGTGTCGGGTCAAGAGAAAGAGGTTCGGCCCTCGATATCAGGACTGCATGTATACCGGCTTACGATAACTTGCACAGGATTTGGATAATACTGTGCTATCAAGCCAGCGCAACTACACGGAACAACAGTCTGTCTCCGGAGAGACACAAGAGGCCTCTGGAGCCGCCCAAAGTGCCGAGCAACCGCCGCTAGGCGAGATGAGCGAGCTCGATAAATTCGGGCTAGCAGGTCTTCTGCGCATGATCCACAGCGATAGCCCAGATGTCGCCGCTCTTGCAGTAGGTCAGGATTTGATGACATTAGGCTTGGACTTGAATCAACCGGAGTATGTCCATGTCTACTAACCCGACGATATTTTATTTGCTCAAACTAAATTATATTAGACCTCTACACACATCTTTCGCTTCCCCTTTTGTTGCATCCATGACCGGTGTGCCCTTGGAACAGGATTTTGCGCTGCCTTCTTGTTACAACGTTGCCAACATCCAACCACTCCAGTCACGTATTGCCAGCTTTAGTGACGAGACATTATTTTACATCTTCTACAGCATGCCACGGGATATTATGCAGGAAGTCGTGGCAGAAGAGTTAATGGGTCGCAAATGGAGATATCACAAGATTGAGAGGTGTTGGCTTACCCGTGATGAGACGTATCCTGGACCCGTCGATGTTGAGCGCGGCATCAGTGAACGAGGCATATACTTAATCTGGGACCCTGCCACCTGGAAAAAGATCAGAGTACGATAGGACCCATTCGCAACCAAGCTTCCCCTTCTCCGTGCTAACGAAACCTTTGCCGGCAGCGCGAGTTTATTCTCCGGTATGAAGATCTTGACAACAGAATGGATCCCAACAGGGGTCTCGCACGCGTTGGATTCCCGCACCATGGTTCATGAACGTCCTAGAGCAGCATTATGAGGGAGACAGCCGTTGGGTTCACCCATTGTAAGGTTGAGCCAGTGCTGCCAGTGATTCCAAGCCACCAATTGTTCCTCAGAACATGAGTGGATATATGTTAAAGCAAATGACTATTATGATCTTGTCACTCTTCACACCCAAGCAGATAAGCTAATACTGGCACTGAATACTATGACTCGAACAGAATACAGTCATGCATAATCTAGCAAATATTGAGCTCCAAGAAAGATAACTACCAGGGCTTTGGCCCGTAGCTATAATAAACTCCTCCTTTAGCCGTGCCAATGGCTTCATGTGTACCTTCACCCCGAGGCAAAGTGGCTAACAGCTTCGAAGGTATGGTGTTGTCTCTATAAAACCATAGAACATCTTGTTGGACATTATAGTGTTCTCTACACCGCCCACATTACATCAGTTCAACATTCTGCCAGATATTATCTGACCGCCCTCCACATCCGTTAACGCAAGAAACAAAAGTGAACTTGAAGAATTGCTCCAGCACCATCCTCGAGTGTAGTCTCGTGGAGGATTGGCTTGTCTGCGTGGCTTGGGAAAGCTTATATTGCTTTTCACTTATCTGCCTGACTTAGTAGTTTACAATTGACCTGTCCAAGTGGTGAGTTGTGTCGATTCTCCCCTTTCAATCGATTGTTCTTCAAAGCTCGGTATCGTCATCGGTGGGGGTTCGTCGGTTCATGTGGTCCGATGCTCCATGTTATGGAAGACCTGTATATGGATACGAATTCAAGTCCTATGTTATGCCGAACTGGTGTTAATTTTTTTTTTGTTTCTTCATCTCCAATCAATGCTTCAAGGTTATGTCGTTGAGCGCATTCCTGATATGGAGCCGCTAACCATTCGTAGGTCCATTAAGAAACAAATATCTTGACAATAGTTGAATCCTCCTAGGATCATCCAATAGTAAATATGGCATCTAACTCAATTAACGTTGCCTTCAGGTCTGCAGGACCTAGAGCCCGCGCAATTCCTTCTCTCCGCTGTTCTCAGCGACCGTCAGTCCTCCACAGACAGCCTGTGTTTCGGCAAGCAAGCTTGAGGTATGCCTCGGATACTGCCGCAGAGGCAACGGAGGCCGTGAAGGAGGTGCCCAAGAAGGCAGGCCGGGGACTCCGGAGGACCGTAATTGGTACTTCTTTGGCTCTTACCCTTTTAGTTGGCTTCGTGTATGGAACGGATACTAGGGCTAGTGTTCATCGGTATGGCGTGGTGCCTCTGATTCGGCTGTTGTGCCCTGATGCGGAGGATGCGCACCATATTGGTGTGGATGCTTTGAAGAATCTTTACAAGCTTGGACTTCATCCTAGAGAACGGGGTAACCAGGACGGTGATGGAGTCCTCGCGACCGAGGTATGGCTTTTTCTTGGTGGAGATTTAGAAGGTTGAAATTGATCAATTGTCTTTTTAGGTCTTCGGATACACCCTTGCCAACCCGATTGGTATTTCCGCTGGACTTGACAAGCACGCCGATATCCCGGACCCTCTCTTTGAGATCGGACCTGGAATCGTTGAAGTGGGTGGCACCACTCCGCTACCACAAGAAGGAAACCCCCGACCTCGTGTCTTCCGGATCACATCCCAGAAAGCTATGATCAACCGATACGGTCTCAACTCCAAGGGCGCCGACCATATGGCAGCTGTCCTGCAGCAGAGAGTCCGCGACTACGCATACGCCCATGGATTCGGATTGCACGATCTGGCTGAGGAGCGTGTGCTGAACGGCGAAGCTGGTGTTCCCCCAGGCAGTCTTCGGCCAGGACGACTCCTCGCTGTTCAGGTCGCAAAGAACAAGGTTACCCCAGATGCCGACATCGAAGCCATCAAGCGCGACTATGTGTACTGTGTTGATCGGGTGGCCAAATACGCCGATATCCTTGTGGTGAACGTTTCGAGCCCGAACACCCCCGGTCTGCGTGATCTTCAGGCGACTGCCCCTCTTACCGCCATCCTGAAGGCTGTCGTCGGCGCAGCAAAGAGCGTCGACCGCAAAACCAAGCCATATGTTATGGTCAAGGTCAGCCCCGATGAGGATGCAGACGAACAAGTCTCTGGCATTTGCGCCGCAGTCCAGGGCTCTGGCGTCGATGGTGTAATTGTGGGAAACACAACTAACCGCCGTCCTGCACCTCTGCCGAAGGGCGTACCCCTCCCCCCGAAAGAACAGAGCACCCTGAAAGAGACCGGTGGTTACTCTGGCCCTCAACTCTTCGACCGCACAGTGGCCCTGGTAGCTCGGTACAGAGCTCTCCTTGACCAAGCGCCCGTTACCCCGGAACTCGCCGAAGCTGCCCAAGAAGCTACTACGAAACTGGTCCAGGCGGAACCTGACTCGGAAAACGTTCCTCCAGTGGAAACGCCTAACCCCACTAACCAGTTTCCCCGTAAAGTCATCTTCGCTTCGGGAGGTATCACCAACGGCAAGCAGGCTCAGGCCGTCCTTGATGCTGGTGCCTCCGTCGCTATGATGTATACGGGCGTTGTGTTTGGTGGTGTCGGCACTGTGACTCGTGTAAAGCAGGAGATGCGCGAGGAGAAGAAAGCTTAGAAATCTTCTAAATGGGAGTGACCGTTTTTGAGGAAAGCACGTGTAAATAGTATTCGGCAGTCGTTCACATTCATTCTATAAAAGCTAGAAATATATGTTTTTCATTTGAACTTTCTACGCCCCCAACTTTTGAGTTCAGACCTAATGAAGGAGCATCCGAATTCGTCAACTGAATATCCACATGTACCCTAAGCAAGGGACAAGGTAAAATTAATAGAAGAGAGCAGGGGTAATAAAATGGCCAAACAATCCAAGCTCGTATACTGCGTCACCCGACCGCAGAACCATGATTTTCGTCCCTCTATGATATGCATATGCAATTCATATAACGAAAACGCATTACTATGAAGGGGGAATGAAGAAAGAAGGAAAGAAAAAAAAGATTTCAAGCAACGTTCAACGTCTCCTCAACTTCCCTGACCACCTTCCGCACACCGTCGATCTCATGGGCGAATCTCCCCAGAAACATGCCGTCAACGGCTTTCCCCAGACCGCCCGCGCCCCACAGGCCCGGCCCGGCACTTCCCCCATACAAAATACGGACGTCACCAGGCCGCTCCCCAATCACCGCCTTGATACCGTCCACAACGGCAGAAATGTGATCGACTCCAGCCGGTTTTGGTTTCCCTATCGCCCACACAGGCTCATAGGCGAAGATCACAGGCGCATGGGCGGGGATGGCCTTCAGGACTGCGCGGACTTGCACCTCGCACTCGCGTACGGCGAGCCCGACGGCCTGGGACGCTACAGGGCCTGGCGCTGTGACCTCGCCAATGCAGACGAGCGGAACCATACCGTGCGCGGAGGCCGCGGCGGCCTTGCGGCCTGTCTGGTCGTCTGTTTCGCCGAAGATGGAGCGGCGCTCAGCGTGGCCTAGTTCGACGATGGAGACACCCATGGAGCGGAGGGCGAGTGGGGATACTTCCCCGGTGTAGGCGCCCAGCGGTTCCCAGAAGCAGTCCTGGGCGCCCAGGAGGAACGGGGGTGGTAGAGTCTTGGCCTCCTGAGGGGCTAGGCTGGATTCATAGTTTTTGATGATCTCGCTGCTGGGGTAGATGGTTAGGAAGTCGGGGATCAAGGCCAACAGCAGCTTGGAGCGGTTCTCTGGCCGGACAATGTCATTTTTGGGGTCGAGGAGGGCACGGAGATAATCTAGTGTTCGGGTGGGTGTAAAGTACATCTTTAGGGAGATGATGAGTAAGGTGCTGGGTAGCACCGGGTATGTTTGCTCCGTGGAGGCCATCTTGTTCTGAATATGGTTTTCTTTTTTCTTTCGCTTTCCTTCTAAGGTTCACTGGAAATCCTGGTCGGTTGTGAGCCGCTAGTTTTGCTTTCCCACACAACGCTGGGGTGGGCGACTCGTAATTCTTTGGAGGGTTGGATATAGAGGACCACTCTGGTGTGATTCCTGAGATAACCGTCGCGACGCTAGAGCTCCACTTTAGGCGACACGGAAAGAGTGTCGTTCCTGTAGACGGGGAACCAAAAGTACGAGTATATTTGTTGGGCGGAAGTGGAACAAATCTCCGAAACACGAAGATAGCAGGGAGATGATGTTGAACTGAGGGGACTTCTGCCAATCAACTCAGTCAGTGCGAGACGCGGGAGTCTTTTGGGTTGGTCGTCGTCCAGTGAGTTCAGTTGATTTGGGCCTAATTAAAGGGCGCCTGAGGCCAACTGCGGCTGTGAGCGGACGAAAGTCTGGGACTAAATCATGAGTTTCGGTAACCAAGTGGGCTTACCCAGCGACAGAAAAGAGGAGACAGTCGATCGTCCCACGCGAATGCATCCCCCGGTGGGTGATATCACTGGCTGAAAGTGAGAGATTTTGTGGGCCAACTATGGGGATGTACCCTGTCAGATCATGGAATTGCGAGATGTCATATGTAGGGTATATCTTTATATTATGGAGGCCTGGAGGGGGTGGTATACACTTGGAAGCGTATACCCCAGTGCCATTTGGCGCGAGGACTCTGAGGAGGGACGTTGGCGGCCATAATAACTGTTGGCGGGGTGAGGATGTGTCCAGGAGGGGTCACTGGAACTAATTATGAAACTCTCGTAACGACCGATCGTTCCGATATGAGGCCAAGCCGTGAGTTTAGTTGAAGCGGAAATTGAGGCATCCAAGCCGCGTGTATGGAACGATACCGAAAATCATGGATGGGATGTACCGTTGCGTGCATTCCGAGTACCGCATGGACCTCCCGGTTCGACGAGTTACGGTAATTTTACACGAGGGACCAATCCTCATGCGGTAAGTTTGCGAGAGAGCCTGTTTTGCTGACTTTGCTGAAATTTCCTGTTCTGGCACCCTTGATGCCTCGCGGCCTAAGGACGTTATGGCCGATCGGATGGCTGTGGGCCACCAATAAATGAATTGGGCTTGGTTCGAAAGGTGGAGTCCCCCCCAGTGCAGTGGAAACGATGCAAGTGCAACCTTCGAGAGAGCCGAGCCGGGCCTATTCTGCTCCAATCCTTTCGGGAGCTCCTCTTTAGGACATGCGAGATCTCCTGCGTCCTTGGGTATGCTCAATAGCTTGACTGAGGAATTTTTTTTTATGGAGACGAGAGGTACACATGACCTCTATATATCTACACTTGGGAATCCCGCCAGGTAATCTGATGGTCTGGAATTCAAATTTCGATTATCATGTGCTGCGTTCGATTTTTCGACGACCACTAGTGCCAAGCAGATACACGCAGGTATCCTGCACTAGGCCAAGCGAAGTCGTGAATCGTTACCGTGAAGGTGCCCACCGTCATTGGTACCGTGCTGAATTCAATTCCATCTCTGGCTACATTAGTCTATGCACGTTGTTACGAAAATGGTCTCCATTTTATAAACCAATCCGAAAGTACAGTCCCTTGCCGGACTCTCCTGGACTTTACTTCTTTGGGAGCGTCCGCAGCAGTCCTTACAATCCGTGGGTACCGAGTTGTCGCAACCACCTGTCGGTATGGTCCAACAATTAGAGATACCCCGGAGTAGAGCCCTTGTGGGGAAACTACTACTACTCAATAGTACGAGCGAACATGACTCCAAAGGATTCTTCAAGCGCATTGATGTTGTGCAGTGCCATATTGTCAGCGCCTGTTGTTAGGAGGGTTGGAGGCCTTTTTTTGCAGAGGATATTGTTGAACACCCCTGGCAGAACTCTAACATGCAGACGGGAGGTTTCTCGACACCCTCGAAAAAAGGCCAGATAATCCCGCCCAATACACACAGGGTTGGTGGTTTGATTTGGTTCCGTTCCATGGCAGTTTTTGATAGGAAACTACGGCCTTAGGCTCTCGGCTAAACCGGATCGGGGGTAGTGGATGGGATACTATTGGTCACACGGGCTGCAGCCATCTAAAACCCGCCCCACGAGACATCGGAAGGATTGCAATTCATCATAGTAGTTCAATTGACAAGGGATCTCATAATGTAAGGACACACACACACACACTCTCTCTCTCTCTCTCTCTCTCTCTCTCTCTCTCTTTGACTTCGTACGAGAAAACGGAGGTGGCGGCGCCATGGCCGGATAGATATTAATTTCTGCGAGAGCTTATGCAGAGTAGTCAGTACATACATACCTACATGGTTGTTATTAAGGAAGCTTTGGCGACCAAATAGAAAGTGATTGTTCCCTAAAAGATCCGAATCACTGCCTGCTAAGTATAACTTCGACGGGGTAATGATTGGATCATTCAACCTCTAGTATTCACCTCATAAGCCACGCAGGCTATTTTAGTTCCAGGAGTTCCGTTTCCGATGCCTCCATCATACCCATGTAAAGCTATGACGCCACCCGTGGGGCAGTTGGAACCAGACATCGTCCTGTATGCCCCGTCGTCCTTTGAATCCTGTTACGGTGGGGAGGTCTCTTGGAGAGAGTGATGCGTAGCGAAAGAGAAAAGCACGGGCAATCAATTCCCTATGCTTTAACCCAATCAATACACTGGGTCCAGTCGCCGAGGTTTGGTTCGATTGTGAGGCACCCGCAGCGCAACCTCCCCCAGATTTAGAAGGAAGAGCTAGAAACCTAGTTTGACCCGGGGACATAATGGGGGGGGGAGCTGACTGACTGGCTTTCCAAACTATATAAGGATCCATGATTCCTGTCTTCGGTCTCCCATCATTTCCAAATTCACCAAAGACAAATTTCCTTAGATTTCTTCTCTCATCCAATCTCTCTTTCTCCCAATTCTGAACTAGAAGTCGAGAAGTCAATTGACTCTTATCTCTCCATTATCAAAATGTCTGCCGATCTGAAGCCCCTTCGCATTGTCATGGCCTGTGACGAGGCTGGCCAACCCTACAAGGAGACTCTCAAGGCTGCCCTCGAGAAGAACCCTCTGGTCGAGTCCGTCGATGATGTCGGTGTTAACTCAACCTCCGACAAGACTGCCTATCCTCACCCCGCCGTCGCCGGTGCTAAGCTTATCAAGGAGGGTAAGGCGGACCGTGGTCTCTTCATCTGCGGTACGGGTCTGGGTGTTGCCATCGCTGCCAACAAAGTTCCCGGCATCCGTGCCGTCACTGCCCACGACTCCTTCTCTGTCGAGCGTGCTATTCTGAGCAACGACGCCCACGTCCTCTGCTTCGGTCAGCGTGTCATTGGCATTGAGCTCGCTAAGAAGCTCGCCAACGAGTGGGTTACCTACCGCTTCGACCCCAAGAGCGCATCTGCCGCCAAGGTCCAGGCTATCTCCGACTACGAAGCCGAATTCGCCAAGGCTCAGTAGATCCTCGAATAATGACACTTCAAACCATGATGTACGAGCGAACGGATCGCCTGTCTACGACGGCATCTTAACGACGGCGCTCATAGCGCATCATTAGATCAGCGAAACCCGCTTGGTGGAGGCATCCGACGAGTTCTCCCGAGCTCTCCCTTACGCTATGTTCTTATACCTCTTCCGAGCGACTGGACGGCATCCCTGATCAGGGTGGATGGCTCCATAAGCCTTTGTTTATAATATTGCATTCACAAAATAAGTCCACGATACCACGAAGCGATTGGAATGAATTTGGCTGGCCGAATTTCTCATGTTTGTTTTACTCCGTCCTGGTTAGTAGTTACTAGACCGCAGGGTTAGGATAGAATGAATATTATCTTTTCGAACCGTACCGCTATCCTATCTCTAGTAACGACTTGAATCCAAATCTTGATACAAGTAGTTCCGAAACAAAGAAATATCCACCCGACACCCACACATAGTTCCATAAAGAGTTAGTACGGACGTACTCGAGAAAAAAAGCTGCTGACTGATCGGATGTCTCCGCCATCCTTCTTCGAGCATCGATCACCTTCGATTTCAAAAGAAACAGCGATGCACAAATCCCACTCATTAATCATGGATACATATTCTCCCTCTCCCTTGTCGTTTCCATTCTTCACCCGGTCACACACACACCGAACACAGCCAGCCTTATCGCTCGACCACGCATCCTCGTCAACCACTGAGCTAACACCATCCGGCACCTATAACACTAATAACGTGCTTCAGAAACAGGTTAACTGGCATCCCGCTCGGTCTATATAGCACACAAAGATCCCGACAATACCAGGTAGATTTCTAGTGTCAGCGACAACCTCCGCGCTCAACGTGTTACCATCATTGTCGCCGTCGGATCTTTCCTTTCAAGCGGTTCTATATAGCTCTGTTCTTTTCTATCTTTAGTTCGGTCCCAGGAATTCACTTAGTTGCGGACACCGTGTGGAGCGCCCCACTCTAATTTGGCCGATAGTCGCTTTGTAATTCAACTTCACCAAAAAAAAAAAAAAAAACAAGAGTAACTGGAAAGGCGCATCGCAAATTGGATATCGAAGAAAAGTCGTGCTTTCCCATTCTTGGTTATATTTTGAATCTAGTGATACGATCTAGACGATGGCGTTTGAATTGAAGGAGAAGGGTAACCAGCTTTTCAAGGAGGGCGATTATAACGGTGCCGAGGAGCTGTATTCGCAAGCGTGAGTTTTATTGATTTTATTCGATTATGTGCATCATTCCCCAAGAAAAAGGATAAAAAGGAAAAGAAGAGAAAAAGAACAAGAAAAACCTCATATCTATATGTCTGAAAACAAGACCACAACCCCCAGGCTAATCGCCAGCGTGGCACAGAATTCACAAGAATCCGCGCGAACCGACGTTCTTTACGAACCGCGCTCTGACTCGGATACGGCTCGAGAAATGGGCAGGCGTGGAACAGGATGCGCGCGCTGCGATTAGTCTGTACGGGCCCAAGAGCGCCTCCAGCCTGAAGAGCTGCTGGTACCTGGCGCAGGCGCTGCTAGGACTGCAGCGTCCGCAGGAGGCGTATGAGGTGGCTATCGATGCGTACCGGGCGAGTCTGGCGGCGAAGAACGTCCAGACGGAGAATCTGTCCAAGGCGGTTCTGCGCGCGAAGCAGCAGATCTGGGCGCAGAAGGAGACGGCGCGGCTGCGGGAGATGAATTCGACGTTAGCGAGTGTGGAGGTCTTGATTGAGTCCGATTTGAACCGGGCACTGGCGGAATTGCAGGGGAAGTTGGATCGGGAGGAGATTGGACAGATTGGGTTTGTCGAGGATCAGAAGGCGCTCCGTGAGGATGCGGAGAAGCACACGCAGAATGTGAGAGATGCATTTCGGATCGCGTCCAAGGGGGATATTCAGGAGAGAGTAAGTCTATTTATCCCACTCGAAATGGCTATGGTAGTACTGCGGTGATACTGTGCTAACGTTATGTGGCAGGTCGTACCCGATTATCTAGTCGATGGTATCACCTTCGAGATCATGCACGACCCCGTTATTACCCCGTCTGGGACCAGCTTTGACCGCATCGGTATCCAGAAGTACGTTGAGCAGGCCGGTGTCGACCCGATTACTCGGACATCTATGACGGTCAACGACCTGCGGCCGAATTATGCGCTCAAAGCGGCGTGCGAGGAGTTCCTGAACAAGAACGGCTGGGCTGTAGATTGGTAGTGGAATTGTGCCTTCTATCCTATTACTCCCATTTTTTCCTTTTTTGGTCTGTACTTGTTGTTTTAGCTATATGTGCGTGTGTTGTAGCGACGAGTACCCTAGTCTTTGCTTTGCATAGTGGCGTTTGGGAATGTTGACAATATGAATACCTGACATGAATATACCACCTCCAACCACACATGACCAGAAGCATTGCTATTCACAAGAAATAAACTCTTCCTATACAACCAAACGGCTAGAAAAAAAAGAAAAAGAAAAAGAAAAAGAAAAAGAAAACAAAACAAAATCAAGTGTACCAACCATGTGAGTCCCCAACAAACAAGTCACCAATAAATTACCCCACCAAAAGGCAGACAAAATCCCCCCACTTTCCACTCCCCTCACCCAAAAACAACAAAAGCCTTCCTCACCTTCTCTCCATTCAGAACACCCCCATCACCACAGATCCCACCCTCCCCAAATTAATTCAAAATGTCCATCAACGCCTTCCTCGAAAACCTGAGCTACGCCCAGTCCGGTGCTAAGTTCGCCGAGCTCCAGCCCGCTGCCTCCGGCATCAACGTCGATCTTCTCAAGGCCGCCGTTGAGGCCGTCCTCGCCGGCGGTGACGACGCCAAGGTCGAAGGCCCTCTGGCCGATGCCCTGAAGGCTGGTTTCGAGTTCGCGGCTAAGCTTGTTAAGGAGCTGAAGTCGAAGCCTGGTCAGGAAGAGATGCTCACTGTATGTCCCTTAACACCCTCTCTAGGGTTGAAGACGATGCTAACGATGAATGATTAGTTCTACAAGTACTTCAAGCAGGCCTCCAACGATCCCCCTTCTAAGCCGGGGTTGATGGACTTCGTCGTGAGTTTTCTTTTGCTTTCTGTCTCTTCTTATGATGGGCTGAGGAAGACGTGACTGACGGGTGTCTTATTTATTGTCTCTAGGGCAAGGCCAAGTACAACGCTTGGGAGAAAATCAAGGACATCAGCGACCAGAGGGCCCAGGCTTTGTACATCCAGGAGGTTAGCAAAGCCATCGAGGCGTACGGCACCAACGAATAAGTGTTGGGCTTGATTGTGTTGACCTAGGGAGGAATATGAACTTGGATATTATGGGCTTGGTGACGAGTTACGAACGAATGTTAGATTACTGCCTTTTGCTGTTATCTACATGCTTCTAGTGCATATACAGATTTTGGTTCGTTTGATTGTAGTGTATGAGTGGTTTGTGTCTGTGCTTTTGGTAGCATGTGGACTAGTCGAGGGTCCATGTTTGGCCGAGCCAGTCTGGTTCAAGGTGTTGCGCTGTTGCACACCAGGGCGTGTCATGGGCTGTGTAGGGTGTTAGGGGGAGGTTATAGGGCATGCGCAGGCCGATTACTGTGTCTGTTGTTGTCGTTTCGTTGTCTTTGTTTTCGAGAGATTCGGGAGTGTCTCGTTTGAAACTGGGGACCATGGTGGCTGATTCGGTGTCCTTGACGTATAGTTGGGGCCATACGGCGACTCCTATTTCCCAGCTACAGATCCTCACCTCCCCTGAGGCGTTGACGGCTGCTCCCCATGCCTGTGTGGAGAGGTTCGCTGATGTGACCATTGCCCAGTCGATGGTGTCCATTTTCCCTGCATCCGAGAAACGGATATAAGTCTTGATATGCGGTGCGGCTCGGCGACGGCCTGCGTCTTGCTTGGATGTATGACTCGGCTCTGCCGTATCATGGTCGCCCGCCCAATGTCGAAGGTATGGCTGCATGTACTGCAGTTGTTTTTGCTGCGCTGCGCTTTGGAGTTTCATGTGGATTGATCCACCGGAGCCGTAGCCGTTCAGGGACCGGCGGATTTCGTCGGCTGTAGGGAAGATGATAGAGTACTTCGGCTGCCGAGTAGATGCCGATGCTGGCGAAAGGGATGCAAATAGGACATCTTTCAGCCACTTATCAGTCTGACCAAGCGTAGCAACGGAGGATATCTACGCGTATGAGCATGCAGTGTATGCGGTATGTTGATACAGTTGGACATACCTGAGTAACAATATGTGGTGTAGTAGTCTTATTGCTCTCCTGAGCTGGAGGGATGTGGCGCATGATATCCTTCAACGCCGGCCAACCCCATAGTGTCTTCTGCGAGTCGAGATCGTTGATCTTCTGCTTCGAAGGCACACTAGCCACCAGAGCGGCACGAATAGCTCTAAAATCGTACTTCCTAAGTTGTTCGACCAGCGGACCTGTCTTTTTAGGCCCATACTCACTCAGGTATGCCAGTAGGTCTCTTTTAAACCGTGCACCACTGCCTAAGGTTAGGTCTTCTCCCCGATCATCTGTCCTTTGCAGGGGTAGAAGAGGAGATCTCCAGACAGCCTGACACATATTGGCCCAGTCACCGGGGATCATATTAGCAGTATGAATAACAACCCTAACACAGTTAATCAGGATAACCTCACAACCAAGAAAAAAAGAGAAATACATACTGCGCAAGATCATCATGTCTAAGCAGAATCATCATCTTCGAATGATGCGTCCCAAAAGCTTCCGGCATATAAGCAACAATAGCTTCCACATTCGGATACCGAGAACACGCTTCCTGATTTACTATTAGTCTACCCATCATAGTCCACAATGTAGAATCAGATTAAATGTAATCATTGGGGCATACATCAATCCGCACCCGATTAGGCGCATCCCTCTTCCAAGACCCATGCACAACCTTCACCTTCACCAAACGTCTTACATCCTCATCGAACTGACTCATGATGAAATCTACATCATGCAGATAATTAAACTGCCAGCACTCACGGATCATCGGATCCCCAAGAATATCGCGCAATCGAACCGTATCCACATTATTCCCTGAGGACGCGGCTAGATCGCGAATGTGGGTGAGTTGGAAAGGGGAGGGTATCACCCGCGGTTTCTGAGTGCCTTCGCATTCTTCTTCTTCTTCTTCTTCTTCTTCTGCATCTTTGACAGGTTGAGGTGGGCCAGACTGGGATTGAGATCTTCTTTGAGATCGGGATGATGGAGATGGGGGTGTGATGGATCGGCGGAGTGATTCCAACCCTTGGATGTGGGAACTTTCCTCTGTGGATTCCGGGTGGTTCTTGTTGGTTTCTGCCGAGACACTGGAGGATAATTTTATGCGCTTTGCGGGATGTTCGTCAGACATTGTTGTATTTTTAGGGCATGAGTGAGGTTGGATATGTAGCCAGGAGGTTGTTGATATCTGTTGATACGGCGGATGATTAGATGTAAGGAGCCTCAGGCCACACGTCATGCCAAGTCTTGGGATAGAGGTGGATGCTCTATGTAGTAGTAGCATGGGGGGACGGGGGACGTTTGGTAGAAGATAATATTATAATTTCTAGAATAGTGTAGGATGGAGATTCGGTTCTTTCTGGTCTTGTTCGTAAAACGTGGTCTATCGCCACTCGCTAGTACCTAGTTTCTAGACTTGGCTAGTACTTGAAGATATATACTACCTGTGCAGGGGCCAGGGCTCTCAGTGGATGCCACATTCCATCTTAGAATATCCATAGCCAACTTCTGTAAATATATATAATGATTGAGGCGAGATGAATAAATCTGAGCTTTCAATTTAAACTACTTGTTATGCATTGCTTCCCCAGTACTTTGGAGTGGATTGACAGACGCATCTTATAACCAGACTGTTAGAGCATTATCTGTGATATCAAAATGTATTGTTTTTAGGACATCAGTTCTAGCTTGAGTGCTCGCTTCTGTAAGCTGTACACTGTAGTGTCTACCTAATAACCTATTCTTCCTAACTTCTATCCTAAAGGTATACACCAAGCCCTACCTACCGTATACTCTCTTCGCCGGCACGAACCTTTCCTTCTCTCTCTATAAACTGAGGCTTCTGAACCCCCCCAAAAGATGAATATCTTCCCTCACTAAAGCCAACATA
The DNA here is from genome assembly GCF_009193585.1 of Aspergillus caelatus. Lineage (NCBI taxonomy): Eukaryota > Fungi > Ascomycota > Eurotiomycetes > Eurotiales > Aspergillaceae > Aspergillus > Aspergillus caelatus. The sequence goes on from NW_022475503.1 coordinate 28,618, forward strand.
CAAGCACCTTCCCTCCATAGAGATAAGCAGAGACAGTAGACATAAAACCTGCCCATAGCCCATTCCCTCAACATCTCCCTCACTCACTCCCCTCGATACCATCTCACAATAACCCACTCTCCAAAAGCACCTTTGATCTCAGAAAATCCCTTATAATCAAGTACAAGTGCATCACCACCAAGTACATTCAGTCCCGGGAGGCATAAATTGCCAACATCATCACTGATCAAAACCACTCACCATCCTCTCCCTCTCAGATCACCCTTGCGAGACGCTCAGGAACAAACTGACTAAAATGCCTCAAAAAAGCAAATCAGGCGAGGGACATGATAAAAAAAAAATATCGTTTCTGGGCATATCATTATGATGGTCACAATTTGCCAGTTATCTTTTGATCCCTTATCACTTAGCAATAGCGTGCGCGAAGCCGTGGAGCTAATGAAGAAGAGGTCTGCCGTAGGTTTTTATTTTCTTTGGCAGGTGATTTCCACATGACGTGTTTATGTTCGTCTTTTTTCTGTGGTTGTCCGTCATGGTAGCATTTCGGGATGTTGATGACTATTCTTGGTGGTACATTGTCATGGGGTCATGTTAGTATTCTTGTGTTGTTTTGCTCATGGTAAGACGTAGAAGCTGGGCAGATGATATAGATTCGGGACGAAATGAAGCTTTTCATATTGAAGAGTTTATGGGTATGGGCGAGAGAAGTAGGCAAAGGATGGGGTGGAATGGGGCATTGGAGGGGACTGGAGTAGATTCAGATTATACATATTAACTTCACTACTTCTTGTAATCGGGAACAATATGCAAAATAGATATTGCATTCAATTGAGCGTGGACCACGTGGACTATCGTCTTCTAGAAGATCAAGCGATTTACATGGACTTTTTTGACTGGATGTTTAAGACGTCCCAAAAGAAAGTACTGTAATTGTATCCAGACAAATACTGGCGCTGCCTTTGTCAATATTTCGAGTTATTGTATGTACAACAACCAGTGTTTACCTGCAAAACTGTGTATTTACTTAGGCAGGGTTAAGAATAGCTGTAGCATCCAGGAAATTCTAATTACAGACCTACAGAAGTCACAAATTGATACTAGCTTAGCTATCATAGAAATCCGGTGAATCCGAGGGCCTTATGACGCAGTGATTAACCACTGGCATTCTTCCGATATACTTTTGTAATTGTGATACTAGAAATCCCCAGAATATAGTTCAATATTTCTGACTTTAAAGTATAAGGCCAGTTTACTCTCAGCAAGTTGTGTATAAGATGGAGGCTTATGCAAGTACAGTAAGAATACAGCTGACTGCTTACTAATTGAATATACGCCTCTATAGCTCAGTGGTAGAGCGCTTGACGTATGTGATCCCGCCATATTAATATTGATAAGTCATTGTAAACTAACCGTTGAAACAGTTGTAATCAAGAGGTCCGTGGTTCAATCCCGCGTGGAGGCTCTATATCTTTCTTTTTTTTTTTCCTTGGTGCCCTTATTCTCAACAGGCGGCCGCCTATTGATTAGGTACAGAATACCTGCATACTGACACCTACTAGGTAGTACCTGATTAGAAGTGACAGCTAATTGGGCTCCAGCTGCTTATTTAGCACCCGCTACACAGGTAGTCTGGCACAGTAATGGATTAAATAAGCCTAAGAGATCAATCAATTAGGCACCCTAGTCCCTAAGCTGAGCTTAGGTATCGGTACCACTAACTAGGTACTATGGCCCTTACTTAGTACTTACAACCCAGTCTGTACTCAATCTAGTAGGAATTCCTAAAAATATTGAAATTAGGGAGGCCAATATAGATAGATAGTCCTTTTTGTCTATAATTCTGGAGTAAATACTTAGTATTTTTTATCTTCAACAAAAATCGTTACTTAGAATACGTGTCTTATACTCATAACAACACAATACATCAAAGCACACTTTCTAGTATGGTAAGACAGATTAGATATTATGATGTTCTATTCCGGTGGTAATAAATTCTATATAGATTAGGTGGCAGGCAGGTATCTTGGCTAAATAGCGCACACGTACTATTGCTGACATTCACAAAGGAATAAAATTTCTAATATACATCACCATACAATTACAAAGGCTTTCTCTATTCTATAATACACAGCGCGAAGCTACTCGCAATCAATAATAAAACAATCAAAGAAGGCAAAGAGGTCAAAGTGATCATTACCACATGAACCGTTGGATCTTTCCAGGCTCCTGAGGCCACTCGAAACCCTTATAGAGAAAGACATATCCGGTCACAATGTTGATAACCAGGAACCAGAAGGTTTCCAGAAATAGTGGAAAGTTGGTTGCGATCTTCGCATGGAGCGCTTCTTTCGCATCCCGAGGACGCTGCTCCCGGTAAACAAGCGGCGTGGGTTGGCGTGGAAGATGTAGTCGCCACATTACCCAAGGGATTATGAAGTATCGTGGCTCAACCAGGGGCGCAGTGATAAGCGAGAGAGCCGTGGCGATAAGCCAGACAAGGACAAAGCTTACTCGAGGTGCATCCGGTTGTTGCAGTTGGCGTTGCTTGATCGCCTCTTGGATCTTTGCGAAGGTTTCTGGTGTTATCTGTTCTGTTTTGGGAGGCTGAGTGACTTTCTTGGAAGGCTGCTTTTTGCTGCTGGTCTGTTTTTGAGCTTTTTGACCTTTCTGAACAGATGGCTGGGAGGCCGGCGCTGACTGCGGAGCTTGAATGAATCGAGGTGGCGGTGTGGTAGTCGAAAAGCCAAACGCGGAGATAACCACCCAACCGCAGAGGAAGTAAACAATAGTCGCGGCATATTTGACAGCCGGATGAGTCCGGAGAAGAATGCGAAAGACGTAGAAGATATAATGACGGTTGTCGGCGAGTGTGAAGGGGTGAACGATAGTGTTGTAGTGGACGGTGACCAGCATAATAGGGACGATCGCGAGAACCGTCAAAATCTGTGGGATGCCCTTCTGCTTTTCCGAAAAGCCATAGTGCATAAACCTAGGCAGAGAAGCCTTGGGAAGGATCATATTGACAACGGGCGAAATCAGGATAGGCCACGAGAAGAAGAAGATATAAGGCCAAATATACAGCATCTGAGGCAGATGAAAGCCCGCAGTATGGAATTCTTTGTGTCCTAGTAGATTTATGAGACACCGAATACAAGTAGATCATTGTTGAACTTACCCAAGACAACCCCATCATTCCAAAATACAAAGCCTCCGAAGGCCGCAAGAATGACAACATACGGGATTGAGGAGATAATAACCTGTCCCAAGTTACCAAGCACAGCAGAACAGAGGGAAAAGGCGGTTTTGAAATAATCTAGAGCTCTATTAGCTACGTATATAACAGGAGACAAAGAAGGTAACCTACCCGCGAACGAGGCCTCTGATACCGGAGGGTCATACAATTCATTTTTGAAGCCTCTTTTGACAATATCTGCAGCATTCGACGACTGACATGTCTTGGAAGATTTCCGCAATGTCCGGATGACCTGCAATCCACCGAAGAAAACAGCGACCCAGAAGATGTTGGTCTGCCTAAAGGCCAGCGCAGCCACTCCCAGAAGAATGAACACAACAGACTGACCAGGGAAGGCATTTGGAGTCGACCTTCTAAGGTCCCAATTGTACGCTTCAATTACAACCAACAGGGCAAGGATATCGGTATAGTAGAGGCCTGAGAAGAAGAACAACGGCGGAAAGAGACAGATATTCAGCACAGTATGGCTTAGCCATGAGCCGGATGGACGTGTATTGCGTTCCTTCCGTAACCTATCTAGCAAGGTCTGCAGTCTCAAGGGTAGGAAGATGGCGGCGGCTGCAACATTGGTTGAACGAAGTGCTTCCGCATTGAGCTCCATCGGAGAGCCTCGAAGCAAAAGCGCACCAGCGCAAAGAAGGTACGACCAGAGATAGAGGCCAGGGGGAGTGGTGATTTTCGGGTCCCAGTGCGTCCACTTGTGATGCCAATATGCTTGAGCTTGGGGAATATGGAAAGCTTCATCCAAATACGGCTCCGGAACCACGGCATTGACCCGATTCATCCATACAGGTATCGACAGCAAAACAAAAGGAACCGCATAGCGGGCGGCAAGAGCTATGCCCGACTGAGGTTGAGCGGCACTCATAGTATCGACTTGGACCAATTGACCATGGAACTGGAATTAAAGTAAAGGAGTGGGATCATGAAGTCACTACCTTCAATTTAAGTAACCAACAAATTAAATTGACCGCGGAGAAACATTAAATCTGCAAACAGAACAAACACCCACCGCATTGGGCAATTCTATATCCCCAGCTTTATCCATGGTCTAGACGCTGCGACGATCATCTTTGCCTCCATTGCTGAATGTTTTTAATGATATGAACAACTGTCGCTAAGACTTGTGCATCCCGATAAGCTGTTCCTCCCCATACTTTGTGAAATCTTGACGGCCAATGGCCTTTCCCCTCCCGCGGGGCATTACGCCCCCGGAGATATCCTTTCTGGCTGAGATGGAGATGGTCACCATCCTTCCTCGTCAACGCTTGGAGGGATTGGAGCTTCTCGGTGTAAGTGTATTGTTCTGTACCCATGTTGTATTGATGAATATGTTTCCTACCCGTCTGAATCATGTATACCAAGAAAAAAAGCCAAGTGATTGAGAAAAGGCGGCGGGGCAGTATTGATAGAAGAGAGAATATACCAAGTCAATATTCAGTCTACTTGGAGGTTTACATAAATCTAACATAATGAATCAGGGCCCTGTTGAGCCTCTTCTGCCGCCCCGACGCGCTTCTTTACCCCTTTGGCTGGCTCTCCTTCTCAAACGCCAACGCCGCGCAAATATCCTTCCTCCAACATGGCTCCATCCAGAATCTCTTTCCCTCATCCTCGAAATTGAAACCCAACACCATGAGTATCAGCATGCATTCTCCCCGCCACCCCCACTCCCAGGCCAACCAAGCCTTCGGGATCGTGGACAACGACCTGTCGCCGTGCCTCGCTATACCCCAGATGGCGGACGGTACTACCCAGCACCGCCATTCCTACCCCAGAATGTCGCGCAGGACCATGTCCCATCTGGCGAGCCTCCGTCACTGCCATTTCACTGGCTGGAGGTTGGAACGATGCTTCTTGACGCCGCTAGTGATGACTTAGTGGACCCAGACCAGACCCGGAGGCTCTTGAAGGAGCTGCGCGAGGTGCGAACAGCTAAGATAAGATCAGGCGTGGATGTACTAGATGTTGCTTCCACTGGTGGGGGCGGGGTAGCATTAACCGGTGTCGGGGCGATGGAGGTTGGTGAGGGAAGAGGGTTCATTGCTGGCGTTGTCGATGGACTAAGGTAGGCTATCCATCCACCTTTTCTGGAACAGAACATAGTTTTCATTGCTAACCTCAAATCTTCTACTGAACAGGAAGATTGGCGCATCAAAAGAGCAAGCGCGGAGAGAACAGATGGCAGAAGATATGGCCAATGGTGGATATGACGCTACGCAAGACGACGATGACGATATGGAGTTCTAAAGGACGCGTCTTTCGTGGTCTGCTTCATATAGCTTCATAGCTGAGATTTTGCCATCTCAATAATTTTGATTCCCCTGCAGCTGGCTAGCAATGGTCCAGAACACGGCCTCGTTACGAGGACTGCAACCTCGCTGTTCACACGGTGAAGTTCTCTCTTGAGAGCTCATGAGGAATAGGAAATACCTCCCCGGTATATCCTCAGCGTCAAAACAGCAATTCCAAGGGACAGAGGTGTGGCGTGGCGACTATCCATTGTAGATGACTCCATGTTGGATAACCGAATGATTAAATATGGTCGGCTAATGTATTTAACTCTTGTTCATATATACCCACTTAGAAATACGACATATAACCCACCTGAGGGTGATTCATATAGCTTCTATACCTATCATTACCACTGTGCGTCTTACGAACAGGCATGCTGAATAGTCTATTAGGGGCGGTCTACAAATTATAGATACGTGTAGACATGTCGACTTTCTTTCAAGTTGTGCGTTATACAACTCTAACAGTCAAATTTAGTGCACATGACATATTGCCTATCCAGGCCATTGCGCTAGAACGACGGACTCGCACTTCCAGATATCACCGGAACATCAATTAGGATATTATGCTAAGTCTTCAAAAGTTTAGGTTTAAAAGAGATAAAAGAGGTATACAGTATAAAGACATAAGCTCCGTCTCCCCAACAGAGTGATGAAAAATGGGAAAGAAAAAGAAGAAGGGTGAGCTTTTCAGACGCGGTGAACGCCCGTCGAAGAAGCCCGCTCATGTACGGTCAAGGAGATATACCAAAATCAAGATCTATTGCATGACACATTGACGCCAGCGCTTATGCGTTTTCTGATTGAAGAGTTTGCTGTACATGGGATATATTAGTTTGACTGGAGACAAAAGGCTTTGAACCTGACAGGGAACAGTGTACTCACCACCAACCAATCCATGCCTTCGTTAAGACCCTTACCATCAATAGCCGAGCACGCCACGATACTCCAGTTTCTATCTCGGAGTTCGCCAAGCTTCAGTGCTTCCGAGATCTCTCCGGCTCCCTTGGCGCCCGGCTGGTCCTGCTTGTTGGCGAATACCAGCAGCGCGGCATCGCGAAGTTCCTCCTCATTTAACATGGCTGCAAGCTCGTCTGCAGCTGTGCCCAGTCGTTCAATATCTGTAGAGTCGATGACGAAAATAACAGCAGCGGTGTTAGCGTAGTAGCATCGCCAGTATGGCCTGATAGACGTTTGACCTCCAAGATCCTAAAATAGAAACAAACAGGTATCAGAAATTATCTTCTCCATTGTCGTTTAGAACTCCGGGATCGCCATCGCAATATACTTACCCAGACATTGAAGTTCAAATTTCTATATGTGACGGATTCAACATTGAAACCGATAGTAGGTATCGTCGTGACGACCTCACCGATCTATGAGATCAACCGATCATGAGCATAGTGTTCGTGTAATATGTATTTCAAGCCGAGAAATCGTATTAAAACATACCTTCATTCTGTAAAGGAGTGTAGTCTTTCCAGCATTATCCTACACCATCATAGTGGATTAGTCCTGGATTTCCCTGATGCCTAGTGTAAGACTATAGTCACGTACGAGACCTAAGATGAGAATACGGATTTCCTTCTTCGTCCAGAGGAAGGACCATAGACGCGACAATGAACCACCCATTTTGGCTTTTTTATTTAATAAGACAACGCGACTCTTAATCGGAAGTGGGAGGAGTCAAGGGCGATGTTGCGGGAGTGCGAAGTGGTTGGTGTTGATCGGGTTGACGGCGTAGATGTTGACCGATTCGGGATGAATGGACAATAGGATCAATTCGGGGAATTCACAAGTGGTTTTTGACAGTTTAGTGGTGAGTTACTGAAAGAAGGGAAAAAGAGAAATCGGTATAGCAATAATGACGAACAACACAGAAGCAATAGCTGACTAAATGGTGTATGAATGGGAGGGATTTCTTGGATTGTGGCAACGATTGGCCTGCGGATGTGCTGCGGCGCCGATCGGTGTTGGTCCAAGCTCAGTCTTTCTCTCTCTTGGGTCATGGGGATGGAGAGACCCTGGGCTATTGCGAGTGGCAGAATTAATATGAATTGATTGCCGCGCAAGTTCCATTCCAGCCTCTCCTGCCATTATTGTTACAACCCTTTTTTATATTTATATCTCTCACGTCCTCCTCCTTCTCTTCTCCCCAACAACATCACCAACCACTACCACCCCCGATGGTGTCCGCTCCGATTGTCCACCACTAGATCCCCCTCCCAATTCAAGAACTTCTTGCGATCGGCTTGCGACCAGCGCCGCATTACGTCCAGAACCAACGTAACATCATTCAAACTTAGCCCTCGACTTCTGATATTGCCAAATAACACACCATGGTTGGAAAGAAGTCTGGAAAGGCCCTTCTTCGGGATGAAGGTATGCTCACCAAATATCGTCGTGCATGAATGGCTACAAGTGCCCGGTGGAAGCCAGATGCACCTCATTGGGAGCAATGCGCTAATGGTCTGATACCCCCTAGGCCTTGAAAGAACAGACAACAACATGGAATTATCGAGCTGGCCTCAAATCCCTCCCATCAACCAAAAGAACTATTACACGTACGTGGTTCGCCTTTACCGTGACGCTTTCGGTGGCGCCCTATTCGGACAATGTACTAAATAAGTGTCAGTGACTATCTTAAGAGAGATGACCAGTATCTAGCGTTTCGACTACAAAATGAAGAAGCGCGAAATCGCATGGCCAAAACAGCCAAAGACCGGGATCGTGCGCTAGCTATGGCAAAAGCGAATGACCTCGGTATTCCTGAAGCCGATGCAGACGATGGCGATACCAATATGGAGGATGCAGAGGAGGCTACAGCAGAAGCCGCTGGGTCGAAGGTCATTGTTATACATGTTGGCAGCCAGAATCTGCGAATCGGACTTTCCAGTGATGCGTTACCGAAAACCGTTCCGATGGTCATTGCGCGAAAGTCTACAACTAGCGAATCTGAGGACCGCGAGGAGCCTTGCCCTAAGCGATTGAAAACAGATGATGGCTCTGAGTTGGAACCAGAGAAAATGTTTGGTTCTGAGGTTGGTTCTCATGTGCTCTTCGTTGCAGCCGTAGCCTAACTTTGTGTTTTCTGGTCACAGTTCTCTTCACAGTACACTGCCATGTCCGCGGAACTCAAAACACACATGCGGCAAAACAAACGCAGGACGCTGCCGAACTCCAAGGAAATGGTAATCAATTACAACCGAAGAACAGTGCCAGAGACGATTTCGGAACACAATGACCCAATGCGGGTCGAATGGACGGAGATCCCGGACGTCGCGCCGGAGTATATAGTAGGCCAGGCAGCTTTAAGGATCCCAGATGCGTCGACACCTCGTTACAAGCTCTACTGGCCACTGAAGTATGGCTGGTGTAACGAGCGAGACTACAATAGCAAAAGACTCTTATTCCTGGATATCTCGTTGATTCTTGAAGATGCAATCAAGAACCAGCTGGGCCTTACAAGTAAAAAGGACTGGCTACAGTACTCATGCGTGTTTGTCATTCCAGATCTTTATGAGAAATCCTACGTCACGCAAGTTCTTGAAATGCTCATGAGGGAGTTTTCATTCGCCCGCGTCTGCTTCATCCAGGAGAGCTTGGCTGCTACATTTGGGGCGGGATTTACATCGGCTTGTGTGGTCGACATCGGTGCGCAGAAGACTTCAATTTGCTGTGTGGAGGAAGGAATGTGCATAGAGAACTCGCGCGTGAATCTCAAATACGGCGGATCGGATGTGACAGAGACATTCGTCAAGATGATGTTGTACGATCATTTTCCTTATGCGGACATCAATCTATGGCGTCGGTACGACTTTCTACTCGCTGAGGAGCTGAAAAAGAACATCTGTACCATGAATGAAGCCAGTGTCTCGGTACAAGTGTTTGACTTCCACCTTCGTGTCGCTGGCCAGGATACCAGGAAGTACACCTTCAAAGCTTACGATGAGGTGCATTTGGCGCCCATGGGATACTTCCAGCCATCCATTTTTGACCATTCACTAAAGCTCAACGGACGAAGGAACTTGATATCCCGTTCAGTCGACATATATGACGGCCAACCAAACGACCCAACATCTGCAGCGCAATCAGAACTCTTGACAGCCATTGCTCCTCCTATCAGTGGCCAGGCGAATGGCGATACTCAGTCTAGTACTCTAGATATGCAGTCGACTCCGAGCCGCTCCCAGCAAGTAAGTGCCCTTAGCCGCCTACAGGAGGCGGAGGCTACTCCTCGATCATCTGTTGCCGGATCTCCTGTACCAGAGGTGACCAGTACTCCTCAAGCTGGTGGTGCTGGTACACCTGCGGTCGGCGGGCAAAGTCAAAGTACATCGCAACCTCGTGCACCAACCGTTGAAGAACGCGATGATATACTGCCGACGTTCCCGCTTGACAGTGCGATCCTTATGTCTATCGCCCATGCTGCTCGGTCTGATGAACGCAAAATGCGGGACTTCCTTGGCGGTATCATGGTTGTTGGAGGTGGAAGCTTGATCAATGGGTTTCACTCGTTCCTTGAGGAGCGATTGCAGGCACTTCGGCCTGGATTTGCCAAAGAGATTATGATTGGCACCCCTCCTCGAGATCTCGATCCTCAGGTGGTTGTATGGAAGGGCGCAAGCGTATTTGGGAAGTTGAGCGGGACCAATGACAGCTGGATTGGACAGTTGGAGTACGACCGGCTAGGTCATAGACTAATGGCCTACAAATGCATGTGGGCTTATTGATTCAATGTCTTTCTTTCCTTTGATGTTCGTGGCTATCATTATCTCTTTATACTCTGAATGACGGTATTGACACTATGGGTTGCCTTTGTTAGAAGGATCTGTACTTTAGATGATTGGTTATGCATGGAAAAATTCACTTTGGATGAACTGCATGCGCTCGTATATACGATGAGTGAATGCAATAGTAGCCCATGGTTTTAATAACACAATTCACTTGCTCCACGGGCCATACTTACGGAGTGTATACTTGTGACTAGACATCCTCGGACCAATATTGATCCGCCTACAGTTCACCCAACCACACTAAACCTTAACTACAAGGCGGTGAAACAGTGCAGAATGGATCCTCCAACCCCAAGTAAGTTTGTCTATCCAGACTGTTTTCAATAAAGCTGGATCCTAAGTCATTCTAAACCTGTCCAATTCCCTTAGAGCTTACCCTGGTTAAAACTAAGGATTGCGACTCGGCTGATTGCTTAATTCCTGATAACGAGATCCCTAATATTACCCTATCTCCTCCATGTGAGTGCTGAAGAATGTCGCAAATAGATTCGGAACAGCTACTGATCAGCCTACTATACAGTGGTTTCCCCACCTTTCATTGAGACACAAGCTCAAGAGACGGGCCGATACTGGTTACTCAGATATGTCGAAGTCCAAAGATGGCAGCTCCTCCGGGAGTTTTCATCAGGAGTATATCGCGTCTTTGCGTTATCGCAATGACCTTCCTCCTCCTGACATGCCCCCGAAGTTCCTTGATATTCCACACGACGGATTAGAGCGCTTTCTTACGCCAGGCTTCGCCTCTAACCTGGCACGTCGTGAAGAACCAAACATTGATGTCGATGCTGAGGGCGGTATGCCCATTGACCTGGTTGGCATTCCAGGCTTGCACTTAGGCGATGAGAGTGGTACGTAACCTTCGTAGCGCACTTCACGATATAACACTGCTAACGGAGTGTACCTACACAGCGATCATGGCACCTGAAAATCCGGACCCAATTGACCCCGCCGACCTTCCCCTTTTGATGACTTTGGACCAGCTGAAGAACCCAGCACCCCGGAATACGAACGTTAGCTTTCTTCGTCGGACACAGTACATTTCGGCTGGACTTCGAGCACCGGAAGGTCCTAAAGTCACACCTATGCGATCGAAATCGCGTCCGGCTGAAAAAGTGAAATCCCAGGATGACCCGGCTTACATCAAGAAATACATACAAAAAGGATTTGATATTGCATACCCCGATAGCAAGCACGTTGGGGAAGATACACCCAGTCAAATTAAAGGACACACACCGACTAAACTTGAAGTTGATGCATGGGCCAATCCTGTGCATCCGGACAACCCTAAGTTGAAACCCGTCGGCTTTTATCCTCTCCTGCCCGACCTCCAAGGATTTCCGGACCCTGGTGGTTTCGTCCAATTCAAATTTGACAAAGCACCTGTTCAAGATGCCTCTGGCAAGAGGGATAGGCGCATGGACACCGGTATCCTTCTTCCCTCCGCGCCTGAGGAGCGCGTGTGTGAGGAACATGCGACGAAAGTGGCTCTGCACAAGACGAACCCCAAGTTGTACCCTGATCCTGGTCCAATTCCCTGGGATTATGATCTCTTCCTTCCTGAGAAGAAGGACTCTATCAAGAAAGTCCTCGCAAGCATGCACATATATAACCCCAACCGCGACAATGAGGAGCTTTACACCCACGAAGGTTCCGATAACTCCAAGTTCCACCGGTTCGACCGCATGCGTACTTTTGCTACTAGCGCTCAGACACTTGGCGGTGATAACAAGCAGAAAGATATTGCGGTGACACTTTTCAATCCATCAGAGGCGAAGGAAGATTATCTGTCCTCAAAGCAGAAGGCTGCATACTATTACCCCATTCTTGGGAAGACCCGCCTGAAGCCCGAGAGAGCCCGTACTATTGCACAGGCAGGCCTTGCTCCAACCCGCCCTAAGACGAAGGAAGACCAGGTTGACCAAATACAAGTTGTTGTTCGCGATCCAGATGAAGCGGAAGTGTACAAACGCTCTTTGCACAGGGCGGCCATCGACCCGAAGTTCGCAAAGACTATGCCCCCTCCACCAGAGGGTGCAAACGATGAGCACGAGTCACCTGAAGAGGGTGTCAAGGAGGCTGTCTCCGGAGATCGTGAGCTGAGTGTTGAAGAGGCGGATAGGATGAGTGACGAGTAATGGAGCCTTTCGTGCTCTCTCCGCCCTAGCTCTATATCCTACTACACCAGAATCACGACTATGGCTGTATATGTTTCTTTTGTCCTCTGCATATTTTCATACCCTATTCGTATCATGATCCTGAGATACCTTTGGACCTCGTTGCCTTTGCATCTCTCCCTTAAGTAGAATGTTCTGGCTCATGCCGGGGCGTGGTTGGTGTGGCTGGCTTGTCATTGGTGTCAAGGCTGCAAAACACGGCGTTGACTGGCTGGATTTCAATTAGCGAAAATCTTGCTCTGTTTGGTTATTGAATGTCTTCTTCTTGTTATTTTTCATTTTCTTGCCGTCCACAGATTCTTGGACAAGGGATAAATTAGCACATAACCTGTTTCATACAATTGCGTGAGAATTGTCCCTGCTGCTGTGTGTACCTACTACCTATCTAAGGTACTCCGATATACTCCGTAGTCGATTCCATCTATCCTGATTGGGCCCCATTCCAGCCAGCTTGACCCCTCATGCTTACATCATCCTAGAGGCCACCAAGCCCAAAACAGCAAACAATAAACATGATGCCGCCCGCAAAAACACGGCGCCCGCCAAAACAATCCACCGCCTAATTCAACTGTGCGCCATCAGTCCCCAGCGCCCTCCTATGCACTTGGTTATCCAGTTGATGGGGCTGATCTCGGAGTCGCAATCATGAGGATTACTGAGGTCGTTATCGACGTAAGCTTTCCTGATGCACAGCGACGTCGACGAGAGCTTGAGAATGCTAACCCAAGGTGGTAGGGTTTCAAATCGTACGCCGTGCGTACGGTGATATCAGGATGGTATGCTCTGACCTAGTCCGAACGCGCGACTTGGATAGAAGCGGCTTGGCCTTATATGCTTGCTAAAAGCATTTGTGCAGTGTAACGAGAGCGCTAACGAAATTGTATTAGGGATGAATCGTTCAACTCCATCACAGGCCTTAACGGCAGTGGTAAATCCAATATCCTTGATGCTATTTGTTTCGTCCTCGGTATCACAAACATGTCAACTGTCCGTGCGCAAAACCTGCAAGATCTGATCTACAAGCGTGGTCAGGCCGGTGTAACGAAAGCCAGTGTGACCATCGTCTTCGACAACAGAGACACCGCCAAATCGCCGATCGGGTTCGAAGAATATGCGAATATCTCCGTGACTCGACAGATTGTTCTTGGCGGTACGAGTAAATATTTGATTAACGGCCACCGTGCGCAGCAGCAGACCGTGCAGAATCTTTTCCAGAGCGTGCAGCTAAATATCAACAACCCCAATTTCTTGATTATGCAGGGAAGGATTACGAAGGTGCTGAATATGAAGGCGGTCGAGATTCTGTCTATGATCGAGGAGGCGGCTGGTACGCGAATGTTCGAGGATCGAAGGGAAAAAGCGGCTAAGACCATGGGAAAGAAGGAGCTGAAGTTGCGCGAAATCGAAGGCCTCCTAAAGGAAGAAATCGAACCTAAACTCGAGAAGCTCCGGTCCGAAAAGCGAGCTTTCCTCGATTTCCAACAGACTCAGAATGACCTGGAACGTCTTACTCGCTTGGTGGTTGCCCACGACTATCTTCGCAGTAACGAGCGGTTACGGGTCGCGGGCGATGAGTTTGAGAGCAAAAGGCGCAAGGTGCAGGCGATCGAAGATAATGCGGCTAAGCTTAAGAGTGAGATAGCTCACTTGGAAGAGGACGTGAAGCGGGTGAGAGCGGCTCGTGATAAGGAACTACGGAAGGGAGGCAAGTTCCAGGCCCTTGAGGATGAGGTTAAGACTCACTCTCACGAGCTTGTCCGGTTGACCACGGTGTTCGATTTGAAGAATGCTAGCATTGCGGAAGAAAAGGAGAAACACAAGGAAGCGCAGCAAACTGTTAAAGATCTGGAGAAGCTCCTTAAGGAGAAGAAGAAGGTCTACGACAAGTTACAAGCACAATATGATGCTGCAAAAGCAGAACTGGACGCGCAGACAGCCGAAGTCGAACAGAAGGAGGAACTGCTCCAAACACTGCAGACGGGTGTGGCATCAAAAGATGGCCAAGAAAGTGGTTATCAAGGCCAACTACAGGACGCTCGTAATCGCGCCAGTGCGGCATCCACTGAACAAGAGCAAGCGAAGCTCAAGATTGCACACCTGGAAAAGCGAATCAAGGAAGAGGAACCCAGAGCGAAGAAAGCGAAGGAGCAGAACTCGGGTCTCCTGAAGGAACTCGAGGGTCTTAAGTCTCAAGCCAAGAAATTAGATGCGGAGCTGGCAAGACTTGGGTTTGAACCGGGCAGAGAAGAGCAGCTTTATCAGGAGCAAACGGCCTTACAGAAAGAGATCCGTGAGTTGCGCCAGAGAGCCGATGGTCTTCAAAGGAAGGTTGCGAATATCGATTTCCAATATGCCGACCCCCATCCGAATTTTGATAGATCCAAGGTCAAGGGCTTAGTCGCCCAGCTCTTTACGCTCGACAAAGAGAAGCTCCAAGCTTCTACAGCCCTTGAAATCTGTGCTGGTGGTCGCTTGTACAACGTTGTTGTCGACAGTGCAGAGACAGGAACGCAGTTGCTTCAGAAGGGAAAACTGCGCAAACGTGTGACAATCATTCCTTTGAACAAGATATCATCATTCAGAGCTTCTGCCGAGAAGATCGGGGCGGCACAAAACATTGCCCCCGGAAAGGTGGACCTTGCCTTGTCGCTTATTGGATACGATGAGGAAGTTACATCGGCTATGAACTACGTCTTTGGCAACACCTTGATCTGTAACGATGCAGAAACTGCAAAGAAGGTGACTTTCGACCCCTCAGTTCGTATCAAGAGTGTCACACTGGATGGCGATGTTTACGACCCTTCCGGTACCTTATCTGGTGGTAGTTCACCGAACTCGAGCGGTGTCCTCATTACCTTACAGAAATTAAACGAGGTCACAAGGGAAATCCGGAGCAAGGAGCGGCTACTTGCTACTCTGGAAGAAACGATGAGAAAGGAAAAGAAGAAGCTTGACGCAGTCCGAACGATCAAACAGGAGCTGGACCTTAAGACTCACGAGATCAAACTTACAGAGGAACAAATCAGCAGCAACTCTTCCTCGTCGGTGAGTTTCACTTTGTCTTTTCTAAGTTTGGACACGGGACTGACTATCTCAGATTATTCATGCTGTCGAGGATATGAAAGCAAATATTGAGCAACTCAAGAAAGATATTTCCGACGCAAAAGCTCGCCAGACGGAAGCATCCAAGGATATCAAACGAATTGAAAAGGACATGAGCGAATTTAATGACAACAAAGACAGCAAACTCGCAGAACTACAGGAATCCTTAGATTCTCTGAAGAAGAGTCTCGCTAAAAATTCAAATTCGGTCAAGACGTTACAGAAAGAACTACAAGCGTCCCGACTGGAGTCGGAGCAAGTAGGAAGCGATCTCTCAGCTGCCGAAGAACAGAGCGCTGAGGCTGAGAATGCCCTCAATGCTCAACAGGAAGAAGTCAAATCGCTCAAAAGAGAACAGGCACGGATCAAGGTACGAAGAAAACTGACGCTATATTTGAGAGTTGACTGCTGATCCGTCATAGGATGCCCACGATATTGCCCAGGCTCAACTCGACGACGAAAGGGCTAAGCTCACTGGTTTTGATGAGGAGCTACGAGAACTTGAACAGACAATGCAAGCAAAGAACTCACAGATCACTGAAGAGGGCCTTGACCTGCAGAAGCTCGGGCATCAGCTCGAGAAATTACAGAAAGACCAACAAGCTGCAGCTCAAACAGTTACCCATATGGAGGAAGAACACGAGTGGATCGAGGACGAGAAAGATAATTTCGGCCGTGCAAACACTCCTTATGACTTCAAGAACCAGAACATTGCGGAATGCAAGGCCACTCTACGGAACCTTACCGAACGTTCTCAGGGTATGAAGAAGAAGATCAATCCTAAGGTCATGAACATGATCGATAGCGTGGAGAAGAAGGAGGCTGCCCTGAAGAATATGATGAAGACTGTGGTCCGTGATAAGCGTAAGATTGAAGAGACCATCCTCAATCTGGACGAGTACAAGAAGGAGGCTCTTCACAATACCTGGACTAAAGTCAACGGCGACTTCGGTCAGATCTTCGCAATGCTTCTTCCCGGCAGTTTCGCTAAGCTGGATCCGCCAGAGGGCAAGGA
This sequence comes from Aspergillus caelatus, assembly GCF_009193585.1. NCBI lineage: Eukaryota > Fungi > Ascomycota > Eurotiomycetes > Eurotiales > Aspergillaceae > Aspergillus > Aspergillus caelatus. Next base: position 45,252 of record NW_022475503.1, read on the forward strand.
GATCACTGATGGCCTGGAAGTTAAGGTGCAACTTGGCAAGGTTTGGAAGCAGAGTTTAACAGAACTGAGTGGTGGACAACGGTGAGCAGAACCTCTTACTTGTTCAGGCGGACTTTCAGCTAATCAGTGTACAGATCTCTCATTGCTCTTTCCCTCATTATGGCACTTTTGCAATTCAAACCGGCACCCATGTACATTCTGGACGAAGTCGATGCCGCCCTAGATCTGTCTCATACACAGAACATTGGCCGCTTAATCAAGACGCGTTTCAAGGGGTCTCAATTCATCGTTGTCTCTCTGAAGGACGGCATGTTCCAAAACGCCAACCGTATCTTCAAGACAAGATTCAGCGAAGGAACTAGCGTTGTTCAGGCCTTGACTCCTGCCGACTTGAAGTAATCTGTTCATGGTACTCCTTGGTATTAGATTTTGATGTGGGATGCATATATCGCAGTCTTCTTTTTGGTTGGGCATTGTGGGATAGGAGCGCATTATGTGGAACGTTCTTGGCCGAGTTTTGGAGACGGTGTTCTTTCCGGGATGATGTATATGGATCTGGATGAATTTCTTTTCCCTTTATTTTAATTTTTCTTTGGTGGCAGTTACATTCTTGTCTCTACAATTTTTTTTTTCTTTAATGATGCACATGACATGAGTATCCTCTGTGATGTTGATAGTATAAGGGGGTGAAGTGAAACGATAAGAGTCCATGGTTGAGATTTCGCAATGGGGCGAGAACGTGATAGCCGCGGAGGTGCAGACTTCCGACTGGTATTAATTGTCCCGAGAATTAAATCACTCGGAGGTCCAACTCACCAGTTCCGTACTCCGTACCTGGCAACCTGCATTTTTCAGACCTTTTTATTCTCCATTTCACGTGCTTTAAAGCCTTCAAAAGCGTGTCGTTCATTTCTCCTTTGTAATTGCCTGTCTCCCTGTTCATCGTCTATCAGTACGAACCTCTGGTGGGTCATTTTCCGAGTCCCGAGTGTGGCGCCCGGCTGAACGTCTTCCACCGCCACATTTTATTATCTAAGTTCTAAATTAAATAACTACTCCGACCGCCTCCCTCCTGGACGTCATTCCCCCGGAAAGCGTTCACGTCGATCCCCGACCCCCGATCCATAGCCCGTCACTGTCACACGGCCTTCTGCCTATTTACTGGCAGTGTTTTTGAATTCTTCGCTTAACTGCGATTATCGGGATCTCACGTACACTTTGACCCCTCTCCCGACACCATGCCCGAGGAGGAGCCGTCCCTGAACATCTCCTCACTACTGACGCTCGCCGTCGTGTCGTTTTTCGTCATCCGATGGTTCCTCAAGCGTGACGGCGATGGAGGTGATGGAAGCGGTCGCAGCCGTGCGCGCGGAGTCATTGACCCAGCACAAGTGGAACAAATATCGCAGATGTTCCCTCAGCTAAGCACACGCGACATTATGTGGGACTTGCAGCGCAATGGTGGTAACGTCGCAGCAACCACCGAACGCATCCTGACAGGTCGAGGACTGGAGACAGTAAGTATAGGTTTATTTTGATGTGTGAGTGTCGCGTGGGGTAAGCTGTGTACTGACTAGGAATGTCCTTGTAGCCACCACCTTCGTTCCAGCCTCAGGTCGCCATCCCCCAGGCCAGCGCGCCCACAGCACAAACTGCCGCCGCCTCCGCGGCATCGAAATTGGATGGTCAGGACTTGATTTCGCGATACAACCTCAGCGGCAAAGTCGCCACCGAGGGCGCTGAGACCACTCAGTCGCCTCCTTCGTCTGGCTGGTCACAGAACAAGGAGGAACGTCAGCGTATACTCCAGAAGCGGAGGGATGATATGATTCTGGCAGCGAGAAAGAGAATGGAGCAGAAGGTTCGTGAGAGTGCGTAATCGAGATACAGAATGACTTTGGATATATCATCTCGGTCTGTATCTGTTGCCTTTCTTTGTTTATTTCTTTCTTTCTTTCTTCTTGAAACCCTATTACTACCGAGAATCTTATCTTTTCTGGGGGTGGCTGGGATGTGTAGATTGCAACACGGGTCTTCTCTCAACTGATTCTTCCTTTTATCTTGCTATACCCAGTTTTGGTTTCCCACTCCTCTCCGACATCCTTTTCCCCCTCTTCTCTCTTCTTCTTCCAGCGTCTGTTTCCCGTAAAGCGTTGCATGCTTATGGTGTTAGGTTGAATCAGAATACCCGAGGTTTAGGTACTAGGGAATATAGGGTATATACACATATATATAGATTGGGTTGTTTTTAGTAATGGGTTGCAGTGTAATTCTCCCTATATGTATTATCACTTCTTAAGTCGTATGTGTTGTATCGTATCATGGCTATACGGAGTATGCTCGTTAGACGGTAGGCTATTCCGTTATCCACAGAGCCGTATACATCGTTTTCGGCGAAAAGGGAGGGCAATTGTAATTGATTGCAATTCAACGAGATTATACTACGTTACATACCTAGTAGTACCATTTTCTAACAGCTAGGTCCATCCATATAGGATCGAATTACCCGATCCAGAAGCCAGATCTTATCAACCTACAACCACCACCGCCTATCATGTGCCCAGATACAGAAAGGTATAAACCCCGCCTCAATGCCCTAGATCATTTCCCGATCATGCATTAACGCATTGACTTAGCACTATCTACACCACTTTCAATCCAATGTAACCCCATTCCTTTCTTCACAGAAAAACTATATAAATAGACTCTAAGATCTCCCAAGTAGCCTACTGCTAGTCACATAACTAGCCCAGCTCCCATTCATCCCCTCCCTTGAATTCATCCACCACCAACAACAACTGGATAACTACACCACATTAACCCCGCATATCCAACCCCAACCATGACGACCATCCCCGAAACCCAAATCGCAGCAGTCCTCCCCCCATGCGGCGCAACTGCCGATGCCCTCCTCCAGATCAAAACAGATCACCCCGTGCCTTCCCCCGGCGAGGGAGAAATTCTCGTCAAGATCGAGTATTCGGGGGTGTGTCATTCGGATGTGCATAGTATTCGCGGGGAAACGCCGATGTTGACCGATGTGGCGGGTCATGAGGGGGTGGGGAGGGTTGTTATGGGTATGTACTGTTAAGTCAACAATACTTGAAATTGACCTGGGGAGATTGCTGGTTTTGGGTTCGCTGTTGGTTGTATAATGATCATGCTAATTTTGTTTGTGTTTTCAGTGGGTAATGGGATTGATGAGCAGGAGTGGATTGGGAGAAGGGTTGGGATTAGGTTAGTCTTCTTTCTTCTCTTTGAATATAATTGCTATTTCATTGTTTTGTTGTTTGTGTTAACGTAATATGACAGATGGCTATACAGTTCCTGTTTGAACTGTGAGATTTGCGCGGTGAATAATACGGCTTGTCCCTATCAGAAGAATGCAGGCGCGGTATGTGATTCCTCTAGTGAAAGGGGGGGGGGGGGGGGGGTTTCTTCCCCGTCTGTTGGTATACATCACGCTGATATGGCTTGCGATGTAGAATGTTCCTGGGACTTTTCAACGTGAGTGAACTTGCCACAGAGCATGCTGTTGGGGTGAAATAGCTGATGAACTGGGTTTCAAGAGTATATTGTCAGTCCTGCTATTCATGTCACCAAGATTCCCTCGGAAATTACACCAGACGTAGCTGCGCCCTTGCTGTGTGGTAAGTTCTGTTCTTCGAGGGTACTGAATCTATTCTATTCGTGCTGAGGCTTCTACAGCGGGAATCGCGATGTACTCGTCGATTATGAAGACGAGGACACAACCGGGAGATTGGATCGTTCTCCCTGGAGCTGGCGGTGGGCTGGGACATATGTTTGTTGCGCCTGCTGAGATGGATGTGAAAGTTAAATCATGCTGATAATCTTCCAGGGGGGTACAGATTGCAGTTAAGAAAGGGCTGAAAGTCATTGCGATTGATAGGTACTGCTTCCTCCCACCGTTGTAGCGATCATTATTTCGCGCTAATACTCTCACTAGTGGCGAAAAGAAAAAGGAGCTATGCCTTGCTCTCGGAGCTACCGCTTTCTTCGATTACAAGGTCGACGATATCGAAAAGGAAGTGAAGAAACTGACAGGTGGGCTCGGGGCCCATGGGGTAATCTGCACCGCCAATAGTGAACCGGCGTATACGCAGAGTATGCGATTACTTCGCAGCCTTGGGGTTCTGGTTTGTGTGGGCATACCCAGTGTTCCGTTCAGGTTACCGGCGACTCCATTTGATATGATTGTTAAAGGGTTGACTATTGTTGGAAACTCTGCTGGAACGGCAAAGGAGATGGACGAGTTGATGGAGATGGCTGTCGCGGGTGAGGTGCAAGCACATATTGAGTGCTTTGAACTTGATCAGATCAATGATGTGGTGATGCGACTTGGACGCTCCGAAATTGATGGGAGAGCTGTAGTGAAGATTCCAGAATAGACAACTTCATAGTTCGCTGGGGCGAATTGATTGTTTCCCTGAATGTCAAAGGTTCCATTGGTAGTCTTCTCATCTCAGTTTGTAATATGATTCTGGGTACCTATTCAACCTTTGCGATAGTGGGGCATGAAGCCCACCAAGTTCGCCCGCTAAGAGCGGTACACGGTATGGGCTTTGCACTCTAATTGAGGGCTCCACTGTACTAGTTAGAGGCAGGCCTGTCGGACTCGGTCGAGAGCAGAGTGGTACGGAAAATGCGAGATTTCGCTAGCACATTTATTCGTGGCAAAACATTGGACATTCATCCCGATTGATAGTCCCAATGCGCTTGCTTTGTCACTAGATTCAGCAGGTCTGTGCCCATTTAAGAGAAATTTCGCTCTGGTGAAGGCTTGGGGTTAATACAAAGCAAAAAAAGGGGTCAATTGGATGGTAGAAGTATAAACCCTATATTTAGGTCAGTAGGTCCGTAGTACTGGTGCTAGAGTACAGTTTCCCACCCAACTCCATTCTAATTTTGAAACTAGAACCACGGGCTTCAATTTTTGTCGTCCGGGTTGACCGTCGTGCTCGCTTTAAGTGGAAAGGTATATAAATTGAGAGACTGTTCTCATACCGTGATTTTCCCTTGCATCAACGGCGATGGTCGAATGGATCCGCCAGGGGGGAAAGTGTGCCGGGACGCCGCCCGCTGATTGGCGCAACCGAAGTATGCAACGCAGGAACTCGAACATCATCCGTAATTTGGCTCTCGTTTCTTCCCCACGACTTGCCTCTTCCTTGACTCCCTGATGGCCAGTGCATGTCCACACATGTAGACATACTGCCCTCTGACTTGTCGGTTTCTGCAGATGGATCGGATCCCTTTGCGTCGGTGCTCCAGCTCCACGAGCAGATCCCCCGTCGCCCATAGTGGAAGCGTCGTTGCTAAACTTCGACCTGAGAAGATAATGACCCGTTCATTTTCGGAGTTTAATGTCCTTAGTTGGACTCAATTGCTTCCACGATGATTCGCCTCAGGCCTCGTGGAGCCAATGGAGCTTCGTGAGAGGATCTGCTTTCATCCTCGTCTTCCCGCAGTTATCGATCAAATTCCCCTTTGAGCCGGTGCAGCTTATCACTTGCCACGCCCATGTGTGTCTCTGATAGGACATCGCGTTGCTATCCCTTCGTTTGAATCCGGTCTTTGTAATGGATAGAGGGGCATGGTGGGGCACTAAAACGATGCATTCAACGCCGTTCTCCTGCTGGTGGTCTGGTGGAGGCGTTTGATTCAAGAAGGCCCTCCTTCCTCGTCCTTGGGTCTCTTTCAGTGCCAGATTCATGTCTGTCTCTCTCCTTTAACAGGAGAAATCAACTTCTCTCCAACCACACCTCAACGCCATGAGCTCCCTAAGTAGTAGCCTAGGCGGTGTCGCGAACCGCATGGACTGGCTCTATGCCTACATCGCCGGCACTGCTTTCCTTGTCTGCGGCTTGGTCGCCGTTGTTCTTTTATTATCCTCTCAGAAACAGAAGGCCGACTTCAACAACAATGGCGGCCCCTTGTCCTATCTGAAGTTTATTTATGCTACATTCCTTAAGCCCCATGACAAAACTGGGAATGGCCAACAGGACGCCCTGGAGAGCTTCTACAAGACACAGGTGCGTGTTTGATGAATTCCACGAGACTTTGTGATCCAATTGCTAAAAAGATAATAGGCTGGTGCGTATGATGCCACGCGCAAGCGCCTTCTACGTGGCCGAGAGGACATGCTTGGTCTCGTTGCGGCCCAGCTGAAGTTTAAGGCGGGGAACAAAGAATTCAAAGCTGGGAAGGCAGTTTGGGTTGATGTAAGATCATTTCTACCTCTTCAATTACAATTATCTGGGGCGTTGCTGACCATGTAGATTGGTGGTGGTACCGGGTGAGCACAGACGAAATGCCAATGCTGGTTCGCTCTAACTGTGGTGCAGATACAACATCGAAGCTATGTCGGCTTTCTTACCCGTGAACGAGTTCTTTTCCCATGTCTACCTGGTCGACCTTTCTCCTTCCCTCTGTCAGGTAGCTCGTGAACGATTTGAGCGATTGGGGTGGAAGAACGTCAGTGTCGTCTGTCAAGATGCACGGACTTTCCGCTTGCCGGACGCAGACAGCGTTGATCCACGGGCAAAGATCACACCGGGCGCAGATCTCATTACTATGAGCTACAGTCTATCGATGATACCCGATTATTATAGCGTCGTTGACTCCCTGCCGGCGCTGTTGAAGCCGTCTGGAGTACTGGGAGTTTGTGACTTCTACGGTAGGTGTCCCTCGATGTTGACTGTTCGCAATGCCAAACTAGAATTATTTTTCGTATTGTTATGTTATGGGCAGCATGTAGATGACTAACTCCTTATAGTCCAAAGCATTGTAGATGTCTCGTCCCGCAATTACACCGGGGGTGCCTTCAACCGTCATGTCAACTGGCTGGGCCGGGTATTCTGGCGTGCTTGGTTTGATGTTGATCGTGTCAGTCTCGAGGCTGCGCGCAGGGATTACTTGGAATATCGATTCGGGACGGTTGTCTCAGCCAGTGAAAGAAATTACCTCCTCGGAGGAATCCCGTACTACATCTTCGTTGGCTGCCAGAAGGATATCACCTCAAGCCAATCGGGCAGGGAGGCCATTGAGAAACTCGATGCCTCCTTCACTGAATCGCCATACCTTTCTCCTGCGAACCATCTCCAGGAGATGGATAAGGCCATTGAATTCAGCGCACAGGAAGTACGCTCCAAAGCATACGAATCTGCCGTCATCAACCTGGGCTCCAACCTCCCCCTTCCATCATCTTTCTACCAAAACCACCACTACCGGATATTCTACAACGACCTGCTTCCCAAGCACACGCAGTTTAAGAATGAATACATTTACGCTTTCAACTGGGAAGATCCTCGTGTAGATCACCGTCTACTTAACATCCAACGAGACGACGTGATCCTGGCAATTACAAGTGCAGGAGACAACATCTTGGACTATCTCCAGAAGAGCCCACGCCGCGTGCATGCTGTTGACTTGAATCCTAACCAGAACCATCTCCTTGAACTCAAGGTTGCAAGCTTCATTACCCTTGGTCACCGTGATGTCTGGAAGATCTTCGGTGAAGGAAAGCACTCTGAATTCCGCCAACTTCTCATCTCGCGACTGAGCCCACACCTCTCAAGCCAAGCATTCCAGTACTGGCTTGAGCATGCCCACATATTCACCTCCTCTTACAGTCGAGGACTCTATGAGACTGGAGGCTCACGCCACGCAATTAAGATGGTCCGTTATCTCTTCAAGGTCTTCGGACTCGAAGGCCAAGTGCGGAAACTGTGCGAGGCTCAGACTCTAGCTGAGCAGCGTGAAATCTGGCCACGTATCCGCTCAGTCTTGATGAGCAAGCCTCTTCATTGGGCTGTCGTCGGAACCGAATGGTTTGCTTGGAAGGCCGCAGGCGTGCCTCGTAATCAGCGAAACATGATCATTGACGATTTCTTCAAGCGAAATGGCCTCAACAAAGATATGAAGCAGGCTAAGGACATCAGCGGCCGATCGATTTGGGAATACGTGGTGGATACTCTAGACCCTGTTGTGAAGGACACTTTGATCAGCAACGATAATTACTTCTACTTCCTGTGTCTACAAGGGCAATTCTCCAGAAGGTGAGCTTTCTCGGCGGGCTCAAAAGGCGTCCTGACTAACCGTGACAGATGTCATCCCACCTACCTGTCTCCCAAAGCGCACGTGAAGCTGTCGTCTCCGGGAGCTTTTGACGGTCTTCGTATCCACACAGATGAGATTAACGAAGTGATCAAACGGATAACACCGGGCAGCCTAACCATTGCTGTGGTAAGTGTAGCCCCATCAGCTACAGCATGCTCGACTGGACTGACATCCGTCTCAGGTCATGGACTCGATGGATTGGTTCGACCCTGAGGGTAGCGATGCCTCGGTACAAGCACAGAAGCTTAACCACGCTTTGAAAATGGGCGGTCGTATACTGCTCCGTTCGGCTAGTATCGACCCTTGGTACGTGCGGCACTTTGAGGAGAACGGCTTTTCTGCGCGACGTGTCGGCGCCCGATTCCCGGGAACATGTATTGACCGGTAAGTTTGACTCTTTTGCGTTTCACGGAGGATTGTGAGAGAAGTAGTACTGACTGAAGTAGGGTGAACATGTATGCCTCGACGTGGATCTGCACCAAGACCAAGGAGCTGGAAACGGTGCGACCAACTGCCGAGCGTTCGATCTCTCTACTGTCGCTGGATGGGACGGAGAAGCGGTCGAGTGTAGAGCACCTTGACCTATAATTACCATTCGCCGATCTACGCTGGTTGTATGAGAATCTATTTTTACACTTATGATTATTACCTCAAATAAAGTTCAGCTCATTGGGCGAGATTCTGTCTGACTAAGAGATGAGGCAGCAGCAGAAGAAAAATTCATATCCTGTGGATTACCAGTTCTTTACCACCAACACAATGTTTGTATGTATCTTTGTAAATCATGAATGAATGAATGACTGTTGGTTACCCCGATGAGATGGAGAGTCTCACAGACAGGAGGCGGTCAAACAGGGGGATCTACGGTTTGAAGAATGAGATGAAAATGAAACACTCCGGAAACAGTGAAGGCCTCAGTAGACGCCCAACTTGTGTTAGGAATTACCAAATATTTGACGAGAGGTATGTGCATTTCGACTTATTTCCACCAAAAAAGGGTGGTATTACCTGTTGGATTTCCTCGTCCTGTTCGCCACGAAAAGAGCCGGGAGGACATAGGTAGCGTGGAAGGCAGTGAATCCCCTCCTCCCGTAGCCCTAATCTCTTAAGAGTCATCGGTTTAATTAAACGACGGGATTAGAATTTTCTGGTGCCTGACCAATATCTCAGGAACCGAAGCTAATTTGGCTGCAGAGTGAGCGCCCTACCGCCCGTCATCAGCGAATCATTCAAGTCTCAGCCTCGTTCTAGCCCCAACAATCGAACCGCAGCATCGCCAACGCACTCCCGAATCGGATAACCCACGTCATTCGCCGCTGCGCTGGTCCCTTGAAGACTGAGTTTTGTAATCTATCTATTCTTGGGTGACTCTTTGACTCCGGCGGCCATGAAAGGAAACACGATGATTTGTTCACCTCAATGGACTCCGACGGGTAATGCTGGCAGCTATCCATCTTTCATGGCGACGTGAGACACCGGTCAAGAGCGCATGCCTGACAGGCCCGAATGGCCAGTAGACTCATCTAGCCGAGTCCCTTGCACGGTCATCATTGGATGAGAATTGTTCCCCGAATTCTTTTCGCTGAAGGGAAGCGGCTGCAGGGAATACGAGCCTATCACCTCGAAGCCACTGCAGAACTCGTGTTTGTCAAACTTAGTCGTTTGTTGGTATTTAGGGCTTCTCCTCCCTCTTCTTCCTTGCTGCAAACTCTGCACATCGCTTTTACCTTTTCGTACCCCATTACGGTCTTTAGCCCTAGAGCAGCGCTCTCCCACACTCATTGCGATAGTATCAGTTATACTTTTCGTTGCAAACGTCACTCTTTAAACCCCGTTTGCCTACCCGATCCTTCAAGTTTGCGCCAGATCCAATCTCACCGCAATCTCTTCCGATTCTCTGCAGATATATCATTGGCTGCATTGCGATATCTATCAGCTTAATCCTTCTTTCGAGTTCCTAAAGGCCTCTCGCCATTCCCTTGTCGCATACCAGATTTTCTATAGCCACTCAGCTTGAGCGCCGAAAGAATGAAGGTCACCACTATCGCATCCGTTCTCTGCCTCTCTGCGACCCAGCTTGTCGCTGCCGACACCGTCGTCACCTCAACGGCGACAAATACGATCACTCAAACGGTTTACCGTGTTACCGCTGAAACCGCCGCTGAGAGCCTGTCTGCCACTCCTCTCAGCTCTTCCCCAAGCCCTACGGGCTCTGTGACCTCCAGCCATGCGCACCATTCTAGTACTACGCCGACTAGCTCAACCGACACAACCAGTCCATCAGCTACTTTGAACTCCGCTGCTGGAACCTTTGATGCCAGCATACCCGTTGCGCTCGCTGCTGGCTCTATGGCTCTCCTGTTGGGTTACCTGTGATCAAGCTCAACATTTCCATAATCTGACAGCGATAACCTCGTTGTGGTACTGTGAGACTGTCAGCGATCAGCCACGATGTTTCCGGATACCAGGACTGGCTATAGCGATTGCTGGAGGCTCATCACTGGCAGATAGACCCCTTCTTTTTTTCTTCTTCTATCCGTTCTTATTACTTCTGTGATACCTCTTTTTCTTTTTCTTTTTTTCTTTTCTTTTTTTTTTTTTTTTT
>NW_022475504.1:0-54834 GCF_009193585.1 Aspergillus caelatus
TTTTTTCTTTTCTCCCTTTTCCTTTTCCTTTTTTTTATTTTTATTTTTATTTTTTATTTTTTATCTGAGAAAGAGACATCACGGCGAGCTCCACCGACTACTCCGTACTGACCTCGGGGCAATCTGATCCACTCACGACTCCTTCATAGCACCTATCACTACTTACTACAAGTGATTGCTTTCCCTCGATCTATTCTACCCCTCCTCTCAATTACCTTTTTGTTTCCTCTCATTCTTTGTTACTTATTACTACTACTATCACTACTACTTATTTGTATTCTTACTATCGTGTACTTCATCTCATGGACTTTGTACCCTTTATGAGACCTCCTTAGCTCCTAACGCGTTCTCCGCAGTTATCGCGATTACGCTCTTCCTCCCCCGGACTTGATTGTTCCAACTACCTGTCTCCCTCTACGTTCCTTTTACTTTTTTGATTCGCTTCCCTGTTATCTCTGAGGGAGACAATCGATTTTTTCTCTCGCCTTGCTGACCTTGCAAGTCCTAATTGAGTTTTACCCTTGTCATGGAGGGCTTCGATACTATGGCTATGCCCTACTTGGCCAGCCCACTATCGCTCAGCAATATCCAGGGCGCCGACTACCTCAACTCTATGCCTGGTATGGATCTTCCTGATCAGCGCTCCAACTTTGACTCGGAGACATTTGTCAGGTGAGCTCGTCGTCTTACGGATGATCACTGCTGTGGGCAGAGCCCTAACATTACCTTCGAATCAGTGGAGATGATATAGCCTTCCCCCAGACAGGTCTATCTGCACCGCTAAAACGATTTCCTTCGGGATATGATGACCCTTTCACTGACATGGTGGCGCCTTTTGATCCCACGCCTGCAGAACAACAACACTCTGACTCGTCCATCGACCATAACAATAAACTACTGAGCTTTTCGATACCAGTATATAATTTTACCCTGCTTGATTACTCGCTACGGCGGACTTCATTGTCACTCTCAGCCCAGTTGCATGGCATGTTTTTCCTTGCGGAGTCGCCTTGGACCACATCCCCCGCAGAGAATGCTCCGCCCCAGCAAGGTGCGGAGCTAACGTGTTACCGTCGTAACCTGTTTCAGATCACGGGCTCCGTTACCCTCCCGCGGAGCTTGCGCTATATTATGACAGAGCAAGGCGACCGTATACCGATTCTTGCACAGGAACTCACTGTTTCAGCAACCGAGTCTGTGGAAGGCAATTCTGTCAAAATCATCTCTGTACCCTGGAAAACCCCCGCTGCGAATGCGAATCCTTCAACCGAAGACAGCAGCCACCCTACCACGACGCACAATCCAAATAACCCCAAGGTTGAAAAAGAACCTCCCGCGATTCCCTTAGATATCATGGCCGGTCAGGACCTAGATACAGACTATGCCACCTTCCCGATAGCATGGAAGCGACTCCAGTTTCGTGTGGCAACTGCCAACAATGGGCGCAGAAAGGAGCTCCAACAACACTTCGTTGTTCGGCTAAAGGTCGTCGCAACTTTGTCTACGGGCACGAAAATCCCCATCTGCGAGGTGCACTCGGGACCCGTAATTGTTCGGGGCCGCAGTCCACGCAACTTTCAATCTCGCAAGGACTTGCCCTTGAGCGGTAGTGCTGCGGCGTCAAGAAAGAACGCGCAAGCTTCCCACTCGGCCAGTATCAACCGTACGCCAACCAGTGAAACTGCTCCACGCTCTGGTCAGCCTTCATCCAAGGCTAAGACTACAGGGAAGAGCAGTTCACCGGAGGCCTCGGCTTCGCAGGCCGGCGCTACTGCCCAACGGGCTTCCCCTGACTGGACACAGATCCCCCAATCTACAGGAGGTGCGCTTCCATCTACAGCTCTACCTCGCTCATCTATCTATTCACAATCCAGTCCAGAATACTCGCGGACAGCAGAAACTCAGCAACGACGTGCTAGTGCTATAGCAGCCCCGATAAATTTGTCACTGCTTGATGATGACGGTGGTGGCGATTCTTCTCGTTTGAATGACTCTACCCGACCGACTTCCTCGTACGCCAGTGAGATTCCGCAGAAGGTTATAAATACGGAGGGCTCGGCACCGCCGGCAAAAATGCGAAAACTTTCGCATGGAATTTCACAACCACCGGCCAGGAGCACGTCATCATCATTGCCCTTGCTGAACACTACTAATATGCAGCAACCTTTCGCGTCGACTCTGCCTTTTCCCAACGAGAGTGCCGATTTATTATACGAATATTTCCCATTGGGCTTGGATGACTGGCAAGCACCCGTGGATGCAGTTTATCGACCACATGTGGTACACCATACCAATATGCCTGAGATGAAGTTCGTTGCTACACGAGGTAGAAGTAAGCGATACTTCGCTGCAGAAGATGTTTTCTAGCATTGTGGTTTGGTTGTGCATGATCTTGTAGCTAGGTGATGAGCCCAACTTCTTTTTAGAGCTGCCGAATACTGGAAACCTGCCAAATTTGAAGGCGCTCGACCTTAGCCGGCTTCAAGATTTTGGTTTTCAACACTCCACTTGGACGGAATCTCTGTTAAAGGCTACCGCCGTTTTCTTTTCTTGGGTTTCTTCGAGATGTACAGATATGTAATGACCACGAGTTATGGGGTTTGTTGTGGCGTGACGGAGTCTAAGATATCCGGGCCTCTTCTCTTCATCTTTACTGATGTCTGGCTCCCAATAACTTTTTGTTCTATTCTTTATTCTTTATCTTTTCTTTAGTGTAATACATATATACTGGCGTCATGATGTTATGTGGAAGGATCAGGGTACCTTGGGCTAAAGAACCACAAGGGAAAACTTGACAATCGGCTGGCCGTCTGAAACTCTCTTTTTTACTTTTTTTCTTTTGTTTTTCATTTAATTTATTTTTATTTATTCTAATTTTTTTTGCACTTTTATGTTTGCACGTGTATACCAATAGATTCCGTTACCATCCGCTCAGCCAGAGTTCAATTTCCCACGTTCATATGGATGCCTTGTGTTATCCTGACTGCTGGTTGATTGGTATCTCTGGTCGACAATAATCGTGGAGCGACATCAAGTTTTACGTAGCATTGAAATGTGAAGACAATAGGGTACTACTTGATCTTGAAGTCGCGTATTTAGCCTTCAAAATCATAACTGGGAAAAGTACATCATAGCATTCATTTCTTTAAGCCTCATCTTGCGACTAGCCAACTCTCGAACATCTCGAAAAGATATAAGCATACAGCGATTACGAATATATCATAGTTCTTGCCCAAAGACTTGCTGTCTTCCATATCGATGTTCTAATGGTATATGTTCTGGAGCCCTTATGGACACAGGCTGCCTACCATTACAGGTATCCAAGCCCTTCACCGCTAATAGTCTCAAAATCTGCTTTGATCTCCCATTCATTCGCTCCAACACGACTGGCTATTTCCACCTTGCGTTGCTTGCTCATGTCTAGCCATTGGAAGAGAAGCTTTCCATCGAGCATTCCCCTACCTGCAGTGCCGTCGCTTTCCACTGCCCGAAAGGCTCGAGGGTTAAGACCACAAGGATGCTCAATGGTATTAGTCAGCTGAGACTGCAAAGCGGACAATCGACGGTAGGACTCTTCGGAAACACATGTGACGAGACCAACGGATCCGTTTTGGGACGTAATGAGCATCTGGTGGCGTGGTATTTTGATGTCAACGTCCATTGCATCAACATCGGAGATCATTTGTTCAGAGGAGACTGAAGTACGTGGCAAGAGCGTCAACGTCGAGATGAAGTTGCCTGTATGAAATTTGCTGCGACTCAGTAGTCTGTCGCCGTTGGACGATTTTGGATCTATTCCTTTATCAGTGGACTGCTTGTTGAACTATTTCGAGAAAAGACAATTTGACACACCTTCAGGGTCATATTGGAGCACATAAAGGTTGCAGTCACTGTCAGCAACGAGAATGAACAACTTGTTGCCATCAGGAAGGAAATCTGCTGCCAGGACCTCGAGATAATCCAAATCCTTTGCGAAAAGGCTCATTTTATAAGGCTCTTCCTGGAAGCGCAATATTGTCAGATCTATTGCCTTGACTCACGTCCTTTGAGAACCAAGAACTTACCGAGTAGCCCGCAAACCAGAGCCCTTTCACAGCATCAGCGATGATGCACATTCCTGTGCCCTTAAGCTCTTTCACCACGCTAACATGGCACTGTACGTCCATGAAAGCAACAGGCAGAAGGCTACCATCTTCTTTGAGGCCTCTGACAATGCATTTCTGTCCCTGTGCGACTATCAGAAAGCCCTGGCCACCGATCTCGGACAAGGCGGTTACTGCCCCTTTTACCGGCTCTTTGCCTACGAGTCTCAATTTACGGTCCGTCTCTGGCCTCTCGGGATCAGGGACGACCTTAATAACCTCAAAGACGTACACACAGCCACGCGATGCAATGTCTTCACCTCTTGCAAATGCTGTCCCCACAACGATCATATCCTTACGCTCATGTGTGTTCTCAGAGATCTCAAGACTCATGTTTTTTACCGCCATCACATGCTCGGCAGGGCTCAATAGATAACTTCCGGGCAAAGGAAAACATGATGTTAGCAATCGTAACTCTTATTGCACTTTTCGCAATAGCTTCATACCTATCAACGACGGTCCACGTTTTCGGGCTCACGACTTTTAAAGAGCTTCGCTGCACTTCAGGGAAGAAAGAGGTCACTGTTATATTGTCAGCATACTGGACAGATGTCAACAGGTGTTAGACATACTTTCATTACGCCACTCAGGATGTAACTCATCATCTTCAGGTAACTTGAATTCTGTCCTATGAGAAGTTCCCAGGACGTACATTCCAGATGATGAAGAGTATGCTAGGCGATCAACTTGCTCTCCAATGGGTATCTGCTGTATTGTCCACGAATAGTCCAGCTGAACATCAAGAGGCACTCGACACACATGAACGACGCCCTGTATGGAAACTCAGTATAAAGTATGTTAAACAGAGAAGTATGAAGCAAAGCACCTTTGAATCCAGGAGAATAAAGCCTTCACCACATTCGGAAGTTTCAAACTTGCTAAGACTCTGCGCATATCCTCCTTTAAGGCACAGAAAATGTGGAGAGCTTGTCGAAGTTCTGACTATAAACCCTGGTGAAATACCTGGCCTGAATATTGCGCTGAATCCTGAAACATTGGATACTATGCGCAGTGGTACGCTTTTTATTACCTCCTCACTTGTTGACTGGTCTTCCACACCGGAGGCTATCCTTGGCAAAACCGAATTTGTCTCTTTTAGGAAATTTAAGTCAGCGTGGGGTTCCCTTACAGACTTTGTAGTGGGTATAAACGGTCTGTATACGGCAAGGTCATCATGTCTGCTGCGTATCTATATCGATTCCGTTAACCACGAAACCCAGAGAAGAGGCCTCAGCAAGGGATACGTCAAGTTCATACAATCAAGTAAGGAAAGCTGCTCCAGGTGTCTCCAAGGTCAGTAACAACAACTTCGGCCAAGGCCTCGCGCGTAGTTGACCGCTTCGGAGGTTCACTTGACAAGACTGGCGGCAAACAATCAACACCTTCGATTGTCGTTAATAGTTTCTGATCAGGAAGTCGATATATCTAAAGGTGTTGTAAGTATTAGACGTGCCCAAGCTTTACACTAGAAGCCAAATAGTACAACTTCATTTGCTCGAAGCCATTGCGTAACTCACAAATAACCGACAATCCTGGGTCATTAGGAAAAGGGTCATGCTTTTTGGAGTCAACTTTTCTGAGGTTGCACTGAGAGAGGAGAAAATCCCAGTTTTGTCGAAGTACAAGCAGCACGAGGTCCATTTTGAAGTAGCCAACTGCTCATTCAATTCGACTTCATCGAGATCTCCGCTATCATCTGCATGGAGAAGCAATAACGTTGAGTCATCGCGAAGTATCGCTACGTACGGATCCACAAGGCTAGAACTAATGGCCATACGTTCTTCGCTAGTATCTTCGTCCCATACAGGATAGATCTGAGCCAAGCCCAGGTCTATTCCATTAGATTACCTTCGTCATAGGCACCATCAGGAGAGTAAACTCACCGCCATCATAGCTTCGAACTTCACTTCTCAATATCTGAACAACTCTGTTTTTGCTTGTTAACGTCCCAATATCAACGGTTACATCCTCATTTGGGTTGAATTCGGGGGCTCGGAATGGCCTCAGTTCCTGTCCTTCCACCCGGAAAACTTCAGATTGTTCCCTGTCGGCACTCGTTGCTTTTGACACAACAACATATTGATGACATTCACGTTTTCCAACCTGCGTGGTGGTCTTGGATACGGCTTCTTCCATATGAGCTACAGATGCTGCCCAGACACAACTGGCCGAGTCTATTCTCATAGAGTTGAGCACTTGAAGCTCAAGTCCGCGCTTCATAACAGCCAGGCCACCACTTCTATCCCACCCTTGGGAAGCTACCAATTCCAGGTCGGAGTCATTGCCGGCATTTTCTTCCCCGCCAAGGCTTGTGAAAGACTTTCCGAAAGCAATATCTTTCAGAGGTCCAATATTCAAAAGTCTGTCGTATTCCCGAAAATTGTACAGGATAGACCCGGACGACTCTGCAGAGGGGCGACGACCGTCTACCGCAACTTCTGGCACCGTAGCATAGAGATCATCTTCATAAACATCATCTTCACTCTGTTCTTCATCAGAAAATTCTCCAGAGTCCTCTTCCATGCGCCTTGCCTGAGACCGGGGCTTCTTAGTGCCTGAGTATGGAATTGACCAGCCCAGAAGTATTGAATCAGCGTCTTCACTTCCCAAGAAAACCATGTTATCGCCAAGAAAAGCCGATGAAGAAGCAGCTGATTTCACGATGTCTCCGCCGGCATGGGAAGGTACGGGGTGAACTGAGATACCCGACACCGACCTGCCGTCTAGCTTGAATTTGACCAGGACTATGTCTCCGGTGATGGGTACCAAAAGTAAATCTCCATTGGTTTCAGAAAGACGCTCGACGATGCAGCCTTCAAGGCGAAGTGCTAGATCCGATTGATCCGTCATTGAAAAAGACGAAACCTGCCTAGAGAACTCATTAACACCCACTGCATTGGTTTTCCCTGCCTGGTCAACGTGAACAAGCTCGTTAGACCCAATGAGCAGGGCTCCTCCAACAGGAGGAGGGAGGGCTACCACTTTAAACAAGTCACTAGGCAATCTAGACACGGAAAGTAAAGTCGTTGATGCTCGCTGCTCTAAGTCCAGTGTGAAAACGGTATAGAAAACAACATCTTTTCTTTCATGAAGAAGCGCATTAGATGTAGCAACCTGCGAGTACAAAATACCAAATGTCGGCTCCCTGTATTCATATAGAAAAGCGAGACTTATGGGGTGCAGTATTGATGGATCCAACGCTGCCAAAGGGAGCACAAAGGAAGACGTGTGCGTCCCATGCGCAGTGCTTTCTTTGGTCATTTCACAATCGTTGCCATTTTCTAATCCATGGCTGCCAAGTCTCTCCTCGTTAAGTTCGCCATAATCATCCATCACCAGGTCATCGCCCGGCTGGTGGAAAGGAAGGATGGCGAGATTCCGGATCCCGAAGTTGAAAACCGCACATCTACTGCTTGGATCCACACTAAGGATGCTGCCACAGCTGCTCAAATCAGGTACCCACGGACTACTAGTCGAATCATCCCGCTCATAATAGTGAATGGAGATTGTGCAGATGCCATACCGCCCCGGGTCCCATTCGATCAAAGAAAGTTTCGCGTTTCGGAAGGCAAGCAAAATGGCTTCGCCGCCACTCTTGGTATTCAAGAGTTTGACTCGACATAGATCTGTTACCGTTCCTGGAAGAGCATATTCCCTCTCCAAGATCAGCTTTGGGACACCCTGTTCTTCGGTGCTTCCAGGTCGAGGGCCAATATTAAGCAAAGAAAATATCTGGAGACGGGAGGTTCTAGCAACCACCAAGTTGTTCGCTGATTCAGAGATAAAAGGAAGTGCCAACGAATGAGTGACCCCAGTGGGAGGCAAGAGCTCAGTATAACACTGCATTTGGTTATCAAAATTAACCGAGAAGATATTCGAACTTCCCTCTTGCTCCTCCCCGCTTATGTATCTGTCTCTTCAACTGCCTTTATGCAAAAAAAACCATTGCATAAATAATGGGAAAGCAGAATAGCAAAGCTGGATGTAACTAAGTTATGTACTGCAAATGACTTTATTTCAGGAATCTCTGAACAACGAAGCTGCTTAGTGCTGTTCATTTACATTAGGGACATCACCACGTCGATCTGGGAGCTACGGGAGTAACACGTGACCAACAAGCTCTACGATGCGATGACGTAAGACGCGTTTGGAACTTCGCGATAAACCGTCAATGATGTTCTCTTCGTATGATCATCTCCGTTTTTGGTATGTTATGGCAAATACCTGGTATTCCTTGTGTTTTTTTGCATACTGCTCGTTAGGTACTCATGGATCCTTGACAGTTTCTTGTAACCGCTTCTTAGCCTCAACCCTCGAACGGAGTCCTCTCATGTGAGATACAAAATCCAACATGGCGCTCCTGCAAACGTCCCTTATATGGGCTGTATATGCAATTGTGGTAGCTATCTTGGTTGCAGTGGCCTCAGTATTTATTTATTTCTACCATACCCCTCGGGATCGCTGTCCATCGGTGATACTGACTTGTATCGTTGCTGTCGCCACCCTTCTTGCGACTGTTCTCTTGGTACCAGTCGACGTTGCTTTGGTCTCATCTACGATTGATCCGGCTCTGGGTCGGCGACAAGACTGGGCCACCCAGAGTGAAGTAGATAGGATACTATTGTGCTTGAAAGTCGCGTATTACTTCCTATACTCTTTGGACGCCCTCCTCTGCCTCATCGTGATCCCTTTCATTTATTTTTGGTACGAAGAGTACGATGAAGTGGCATCTGAAAGAGAACGACAGCCACTGGGGCAGCGGTTTTGGGCTGCTTTTAGATACACAGTCTCTTTCCTTGCGATAGTGGTTGTGCTGTTTCTCGTTGGTTTCTTCGTGCCTGTTGCGAAAGATGGGAATGGTGGCGGTCTGGATTATTTCAAGAACCTACTGACTGAAAGCCGTAAGCTTGGAGCTCCTTCGAATTATTGTTCCTTCAGCCGGTATATCGTATACCTTTGAGTGCTGTTGCTAATGGGTTCCTACCGCAGGTGGCGAACGTGCCCTTACATTTGCTCTCGGTTTGCTGATAACCATAGGCATGTGCTTATATGTTTTATATACCTCCACGGGTCTAGCTCTATTTCCGATTACCCTAATCAAGGAAGGTCCGTCAGTTATAGGCCCGACGTTGAAAGCGACTACAGCTGTGCAGCTTAGTTCTAATCGGGAACGACAGCGCCAGTTAGAAGGTCTCTGCAGAGGGAATCTGGGGCTGTTGTCTTCAAAAGACCGTAGAGAGCTGGATACTCTGGTTAGGGAAGAACGAACGCTTATTCGTCGACAACGCTTAGCGGATGAAGCTCAAGACAAAGATCAAAACCGGTTAATGCAATTGTGGCTAAAATTTGAAGCTATATTTCGTCCTTTTCGGCTGCTATCCGGCATTATTCTTTTACTTATTGCCTTTACTATATGGATATCTATGCTTTTGACGGCGATCGATAAGGCCAAGAACTCGTTCTGCAAACAACGATGCGGATACATTCTTGGACATATCAATGTTTTCAACCCAATCAACTGGGTCTTTGTCCAATCCGCCAAAATATTCCCAGTGGACTACGTTATTTTCACAGTGCTTGTCTTATTCCTTTTCAGCAGCTCCATCGTCGGTGTTTCTGCAATTGGCATTCGGTTTCTCTGGATCAGAATCTTCCAAATCCGAAAAGGCCACACATCGCCCCAAGCTCTTCTGTTAGCAACAGCTATGTTGATGTTGATCATACTAGCTTTGAACTACTCAACATCAATGATACTTGCCCCTCAATACGCAACTTATGGGCCGCAAACTTTCTGTGACCGAGCGCTCAGCTTTTCTGGGAAACAGCCGGATTGTTCAGGTGATAAAGATCTTATTAAGCCGTGCTCTGAGGTGGCGGATAGTTTGGCTGCCAAGCAAGTCTGCACTCCAAGCGTTGTCAGCACATTTCTTAACCGTGTGACGATGAATTTCCCCTTATTTGGTGCCATCTTCTTTTGGGCCCAATTCGCTTTCCTAGGTAGGGACTCTTTACCTTTCTGATAACAATTAACTGGAGGTTCTAATCAGACATGCGATCAAGGTATCTATCTACTTGTAATGGTCACCGCTCTCTTGCGCTCTCCGAAATTCGACGAGCGACAGCTCGATGAGGATGCTGAAGAGGCCGAAGAAGAAAGCTTACTAGCAAGCACTAGAGGACGGATTGACACTACCTGGGAGGACATCACTAGTGGACTGAGAAGGCAGAATGAGGTTGGCCGAGCCGGAGCTTAGTTTTTATAGGGGTATTATCACTTCCTAGCATCCTTGTCTCCTTTTTTCTCCCACTGCGAGCAGAAGGGAGGGTGAGCTGCCAGCGGAATGTGGGCATGTCTGTATATGTCTGGTGACAATAAGAGGGATCACTCCCTGCTAAAGTAATTGAGTTAGGTGCCACCTATTACAAATCCTATAATACAGAAAAAGGAAAACTTGAAATAAAGTTATCATAGATAATCACTGCCGTCAGGGTCTTACGCGGTCATTCAAGAGCGCAAGAGCGCTTTCGAATGCCTTTACAACATCGACATCTTTCTGGAGAGTTAGAGAAAACCACATCATTGCTTCGTAGGAAAGTATTAATAACGTACAGTGTTTTCGTTTCTTCTCCAAGTCCTCCTCCGAATTCTGTACGTGTTGCATTTGCGTTTTGAATCTATCAAAAATAATAAGCCTCACATCGCACTACAGCCTCGTACTTTCGATCGAACCTCTTTAGCGCTCTAGCTTCATCACGAACAACAGTGGTTTGAGACCACGCCATGAAAACCTAGGACAATGACAAAAATATTAGAGGTTGCCTTTACGGAGGGGATACGATAGAGAAACCTCTAGCAGCTTTGAGATTTGGGCTCGCAAGTCTTCTTCAGCTGTTCCGTGTTTCTCCATGGCGTTGGCGTAATGTTCCTGGAGACGCTCCCAGTCGTAACTTTTAAGGCTTTCGGGTGACGGGGTCAAATTCCTCGGGACTTCATACACACTGATGCTCCGCTTTTGTTGAAGCAATTGTGGTGAATACTGAGTAAAATCGTTCTTATCCGCCGGATCCATGTTTAGTGGAAATGCTCACATATGAGCTGATTTACCACACCAGAAGTGAGTGCAATGGCTGAAGAATTTGGCCTCGTTCCTAAAAGATATCTCCAAAAGCGAATACATAAGCTAATGGATAGAGCTCAAGGGTATTACTAGTCTAACGGGTACTAGTATTAACAGGTATTTCAAAGTTAGTCGGAAAGTGGACGAATGCGCTCGAGTGGACAATCGTAACCAATTAAAGAAGAGCCTCAATATTCACGCCTACGGTAAGTACTAGTACGTACCTAGATACAAATCACCGATGACACAGACACAACTGTAATACGATAATAACATATGTGGTTATTTTTTTATGGTTCTCATCGCTACCAGCAGCTTTTTTTTCTCCTTCGCTGATAATGAAGGGTTGGATTCAATCAAGACAAAGAGTAGTCCGGGCCCCGGCCACTAATTAATATTGCCGAAGCGGGAAATGATGTCGCGTCACAATAAATCTGCCGCATCTGGCCGCCTCACCGATAGCCTCCAAAGCCCTGCAGTTCCATACTTCCAACGTCATACATAATATCAGATCAAAACTCGTACTCTTGGGATGAGCTGTCACGTATGCTCTCGTGCTCCAACATCACGACTTAATTATCTTTGCCCTTCTTGTGCCCGCAATCAGCTCTATCAGCTCCGAATCGAAAATGCCAGGATTCTTCTAGAAAATGAGTCCCTAGGACAACAGATTAATAACGCAGTGTCCTCTACAAGCATTCTTGAAGCGTTTTCGGAACGGCCTGGCTCTGGACATCTCGGTCTCGAGGATGAGGACCACATCGCTTGGCCTATCCAAACCATCGCCAATGAGAAAGCCAAATCCTCTTTGAGGATAAAGCTACTTGAAAGTCGGACAGAGAGCTTACGGCTAGAGATCGAGAACAAAAAACGCAACATTTCCGAACACAAGCTTGCGCTAGCGCAACGTCGCTCGGATGCTGGATCTGCGAAGTATCAACTTGCAGAACGTGAAACAGCCATCTTATCTGGCATTCATAACAGTGCCAAAAGAACGGACCACCTGTGGCACTCACTGCACAGTAAAACGGCTGAGGCTCGGATATTTTTATGTCGTGAAGCTGCCTACCTTTATAACCTACGGCAGAAAGTCAAAAAGAAAGATGGTAAAGTTAAAGAGACATATACAGTTGGTGGCATACCTATCATAGATCTTAGGGACATGAATGGAAAGTTGCGATCTCTACGTCGTTAGTTACTAAGCAAATATTAATGGAAAAACAGGTGCTACACCGTCGCAAATCTCAACGTCATTCTCCTACATTGCTCAACTCCTAGTACTTGTTTCACATTACTTGTCTCTAAGGCTTCCTGCAGAGATCACACTTCCTCACCGGAATTATCCTGCGCCTACCATATACGCACCCTCTGGGTCTTACCTCTTGCGTGAAATGTTGCCCGTATCAAGTACGTTGCAGCCCTCGCCTTCTAATTCAACATCATCACGAACAGCGGATCCGCAGTCTTGCTTACCCCGACCCCGACCACTCTCCATTGACAGAAGTCTCCCAAAACTAGCCAAGGAGGATCCCGGTACGTACGCTCTCTTTATAGAGGGGGCGACGCTACTGGCCTGGAATATTTCCTGGCTTTGTCGGACTCAGGGACTCCACATAACGTCAGATTCTTGGGAGGAGATCTGTAGCATTGGAAAACATATGTGGCAGCTACTTGTTGCACCTCCCGCACAAACACCAACGCTCGTTAGAGCGTTCGCCGGTCGAGACGTACAATCAAAGGTGAAGATCACAAAAGACCCTCCCAAAACAATCATCCAGCGGACAAAGTCATTCCCAATGCTAGGTCATTACTCCCATGGTACTGTGCATTCTTTCCTCGCTGCTTCGGAGGGTACGGAGTTCACGCGTACATGGCGGCTTCCAACTCCGACGAAGGTTGCAGACAAATTAAAGTCAAGCTTATTAGGTGAAATGGCCAGTGCGGAATGGGAAGTTCTGGAGAAGAAGGAATGGGATAACATACCTGAGGCGCCACTACAATCTGTTCATGAATCCTCAGTCAATCGGGAAGGCGAGAAGGGTGAATCAGATATATCAAACATGGAGCCAGCGGAAAACAATCGTGCTGGGCCAGTGTCTCCAAATGAGCCTATCAAGTCTAATCGGCTTAAAGGGACAAGTGGTTGGACTAAGCTGAGAAACAGGTAGTAATGCCACATACAATATATCTTCGTACCTAGCATACTCCAAAGTAAGGTATCGCTTTCCAGCAATGCAATCACACAGAATGTTTATTTTTCGCTTCAATATTCCCCGTTTAGATGTACTATAACCACTGTGTATTTTAGGTGCTTTGGCGGAGTAAGTTACATCGGAGCAACTTGGATTGAATGGTAACTCGTTAGTGATAATGTGCCCCAGTGTTACTAAGCAATAGAAAATTGATCGATAAGATAATGTGAAACTAATCTAACGCGTGTTCATTTTTATCTTCACAGCCTTTCCGAGTTACAAATGTCCTTCTCCCCCCCCCCCCCCATCGTGGGAGCCCCGTCAACGGCACAAACCTATACGTACTTCAAACTTATTGTGAGACATTGAAAATTCCTTATTATTACTTAATATCCAGTTCCAGTATCCTAAACTGTATGGTTAGTCGGAGAGCGGCAACCCTCCAAAAATCGGGCTTTAGCCGGAAATTCCAAAGCTTGTCCTAGGTCATGGATCTGATTACAATCCAAGATTACACAAGGTCTACACGAAAATGAACGAACTCACAAGGTGGCAGCGGAATGACCTCGAAAAATTTAGTGAGTTTCAGAGAATCACGATCAACAACCATTCGAAATGCGCTTACTACCTTCGTGATTGGAAGCCTCACTTGAAGAACCACCTTCACTGATCCAGGACTCTTATAGACCTCGATAGCGCTCTTGAATTGAGTGCATATATACCTGAGGCAGTTCTGCGGGCGGAACTACACCGAAGAAGTGGTATTAGAGACTCTGACAATGATAAGCCATTGTGTGGCTCGAAGGATCGAGGGATTTACAACACTCCAGTGCATGTAATGGCACTTTTCCTCATTCTAGTACTGAGTACTTTGGGTATGCTCATCACCAACCCACTGCGACTGAATGCTCTCTAACTTACGCCATGAAGCTTGTTCATTTCCCGTACTTGCCCGTCGGTTCCCACGTCTACCAATACCACGGCGCTTTCTTTTCCTTTCCAGGCATTTTGGGACAGGCGTGTTGATAGCTACGGCCTTCGTCCATTTACTCCCTACGGCGTTTGTGTCCCTGACAGATCCATGTCTTCCTCGATTTTGGAGTGAATCATACCGTGCCATGGCTGGTTTTGTCGCCATGGTTTCCGTCTTTGTTGTGGTGGTGGTAGAGATGTTTTTTGCCATGAAAGGAGCAGGCCATGTTCATGGGAGCGAGTACGATCATTTGATTGGTGATGTCGGTGGGGACACTGCAAGCAACTATCAGAATGAGGAGCCCGAATACCTACAAGAGCCAACGGAGAATATTCACCTTGAGGGCATGCCGGACGGCAGCTGTACAAGTAGCCTGCCGCAATCCTCAGGCCACCTGAGTGAATCGACGGACGACGGCAGTCAATCACAATCTGCAAGTTTGATTGCGCGCAAAGAGGACGTGGAGGTTGATCTTGATGGACCAGACTCTTATGATGACTCGCATATGATTGCTCATCGAAGCCCTTGCTCGCAGTCCGAATTGGGTCGGCCTTCGCCGGCTATATTGCGTGGACAGCCGGACACTAAGTTGTCTATACAGAATCCGCAACGTCAGTTGCTCCAGTGTCTTCTTCTCGAAGCCGGAATTCTCTTTCATAGTATCTTTATCGGCATGGCACTTAGTGTTGCAACAGGGACGTCATTCGTTGTACTACTCGTGGCCATCTGTTTTCATCAGACTTTTGAGGGTTTCGCTCTTGGCTCACGTATTGCATCACTTATTCCGGACCTTTTTGCCCCATCTTCCATGAAGCCATGGCTCATGTCACTTGCATATGGGACGACAACTCCCATTGGCCAAGCCATCGGTCTTATTTTACATAACCTATATGATCCAACGAGCACTGCGGGTTTGCTCATGGTTGGTATTACGAATGCGATAAGCAGTGGTCTTCTGCTGTTCGCTGGGCTGGTTGAGCTTTTGGCCGAAGATTTTTTGAGTGAGTCAAGCTACGCAACCTTACAAGGGCGAAAGCGTGTTGAAGCATGTATAGCAGTTGCCTGTGGAGCTTTGTTAATGGCGTTGGTTGGTGCATTTGCCTAGGAAATACATAATCCCAGTCTGCTTTGGTCATGTTGTGTTTGTGTAACTCTGAAAGCCTGTATGTATACCTAATGCTCTATATGATATCCTTTGCAACCTTGTGTTGGACTACAAATGCTGTAGCTCTTAACTTGCGTACATTATATGCATTGCATGTTCAATGCTTTATCTCTATATTTCGCTCGGTCTTCGGCCCTTTGTCTTCATTAAGGTGAAGAGCGTTATGGTAAAGTGGTTTGGAAAGTGAATGAACTTATTCAGGAGACAAAATATCCCCCTGAGTTGGGGACACGGATAAATAAATGTTACCATCGTTTCAATGTCAAGCCTACCACTATAGCTATCGTATATATAGTTTAGTGGTTTACAGACACTGTATATCTATCATAGTATGCTCCGGAGTAATCAATCCAGCTCGTTAGAGGAATCTCGAAATGAGCAGTATAACTCAATATCCACAGAACTGACCTACCACTTCTCAAGCTTACATAAGGTATTTTTGGTTCCCATAATAAACTACTTAACAACCTACCTGAACTGTAAATTTACAAGAGTCACTACACAGATCACTAAGCTTGTTATACAACCTCTATACGCAACGTCTTTTGACAGAACAAGTTCATTACTTTCGAACAGAGCTTTCAGCATTAAATTACATTAATGATGCTTCGCCCCACATAGCAGACGGTAGCAATTAAAGGATGTCTATGTACTCCATGTTTTCCTTCATATGCTACTAGTCTGAGTATTCCTATATTCCATACCAAGATCAAAGGCAACTCGCCATGACTCAGACGAGAGATTCGACAACAATGGCGCTAGCACCACCTCCTCCATTGCAAATCCCGGCACAACCAATCTTACCCTTTCTCGCTTTCAATACACCGAGCAGTGTAGTCAAGATACGAGCACCGCTGGCGCCGATGGGATGGCCGATAGCCACCGCACCACCATGGACATTGACTTTTTCTTCAGCCAACCCCAGGAGTTTCATATTTGCCAGAGCAACTACGCTGAACGCTTCGTTAATCTCGAACGCATCAACAGCGTCCTGAGCCACACCTGCATGGCTGAGGGCCTTGGGAATTGCTAGTGCTGGGGCAGTAGTGAATTTGCTCGGCTGCTGGGCGGCATCTCCCCAGCCAAGAATCTTCGCAACAGGCTTCAAACCAAGCTCTTTCAATTTAGCTTCTGAGACGAGGACCACAGCTGCAGCACCGTCGTTGAGAGGTGAGGAATTCGGGGCTGTCACCGTGCCGGATCCGGGGATAAATGCAGGCTTGATAGCTCGAAGCTTATCCGGGTTGAGCTACGCAATGAATTAGCGGTGGCCCACAATCTATCAAATCTGTAGAAAACAATATCTTCCTCACATTTTTTGGCTCTTCGTCTTGTGCCACAATTACACCTGGCTTGCCCCTAAAGCCGGGAAGTTCAATAGGCGCAATTTCTTCGTCAAAAAGTCCAGCCTTCTGAGCCGCCTGTGCTTTTTCGTAAGTGCGAATGGCATAATCATCTTGTTGTTCCCTGTTAAAGCCATGGTCCTGAGCACACTCCTCGGCTTGCAAGCCCATGAGTTCCTGCTTTCCTGCGTCTGTCAAGCCATCCTTCATAATGCCGTCCACCAGACTCTGGTTGCCGTATTTTGCACCGGTGCGAAGGTTTGGAAGGTAATGAGGGGCGTTAGACATGGACTCAGCACCGCCTGCTACGACAATATCCGCATTTCCAGTCATGATGGTCTGCGCACCGAGAATAACTGCCTTCAAGCCAGACGCGCACACCTTATTAACCGTAGTACACACAGTTGATTCATTGAGACCTGCGCCGAGAGCACACTGTCTGGCAGGATTTTGTCCAACGCTAATCCATAGAATGAGAATGTAAGTGTGCGTTTAATGTTGGTTGCACGATATAAGGGTAGATGTTGACTCACTTTGCGGAGATGACATTGCCAAAGAAGACCTCCTGGACATCAGATGGCTTGATTCCAGCCGCCTTGCTGAGCGCAGCTAGATTTCGAGTCTGTTAGAACGTCGACATGTACCATTACCCGAGAGCTGTCATACCTTTGATGGCATGGGAGCCAAGCTGCGGGGCAGTGAGACTGGAGAGCGAGCTGTAGAAGCGGATAGCCAGTGTAAGTCAATGTTGTAGATATAGACAAAGCACAAGGCCACCCTCACCCCAAGAAAGAGCCCACTGGAGTACGAGCAGAGGAAACAATATAGACCGGCGGAAGAGAAGACATATCGGCCTGCGAGAGCTGATTAGAAGACCCTTAAACGAAAAGCTTATGTAGGGTGAGACGTTTAAAGGGGTTCAGTGCGTGGTGAAGGGTACCCGGGTTGATAGAACCTGCCGGCAATAACCAAGATTGATGGGGTTAAACGGGGGAAGGAAGGGGAAAAGAAAGAAGTAATTTCTTCAGCCAACGATGACAGTGAGGTATCTGAACAAGTGGTGAGAAATCAAGTCCTTTAAGGACCCCTCCCTGGACGCGGCATCTGCGCGGCGGGGCTACCAAAATGGTAGGGTTGGTGCACGGACCACCCAGTCCATTGGACGGACATCAGCAGCTTGGAACAAAAAGAGATGCGACGGCTCACTGGTGACAGGTTTTTGGCAGCTTAAACCATCTTCCCCACAACACAATGGATGATCTCTACGATGAGTAAGTTGTACCAAATTCAACGCTCTTATTGTGTGGATTCTAATTAAGACCACACAGGTTTGGCAACTATATTGGAGAGGCTGCAGATTCAGATGAAGAAGGACAACACGAAGAAGTGAAGCCTCAGGCTTTCGCCTTCGACGAAGCATTTGGGGAAGAGGAAGATGAAGAAGTATATGGGCAGCAGCCCATGGAGGTGGACGGTGGGCACTCTCTTATAGTCCCTGAATTTGGCCGGTGCTGATATATATCATTACAGAAGGTCCCTCAAATGCCGTCATTCTACACGAAGACAAACAATACTACCCCAGCGCACAACAAGTCTACGGGACAGAGGTAGAGACACTGGTTCA
This sequence comes from Aspergillus caelatus, assembly GCF_009193585.1. NCBI lineage: Eukaryota > Fungi > Ascomycota > Eurotiomycetes > Eurotiales > Aspergillaceae > Aspergillus > Aspergillus caelatus. Next base: position 18,558 of record NW_022475504.1, read on the forward strand.
AGAAGAAGATACACAGCCTCTCTCCGAGCCTATCGTTGCCCCCGTACAGCAAAAGAAGTTCGCCATTGAAGAGACTGAGCTCCCTCCGGTTCACTTTTCAAGGGAATTCATGACTGATCTTCTGAATTACCCTGATCAAATAAGAAATATTGCGCTTGTCGGTCACTTACATCATGGGAAGACCGCGTTCATGGATATGCTTGTAATGCAGACGCATGATTTGGCTGAACGGCTAGAGAAGCGAGCAGGTAAAAGAAAGGAAGTACAGCTTCGCTATACCGATGTTCACTTTCTAGAGAGAGAGCGAGGCCTCTCTATTAAATCAGCTCCTATGAGCTTAGTTCTTCAGGGCACCAAGGGGAAGTCTCATTTGTTCAACATTCTTGATACCCCGGGGCATGTGAATTTTGTGGATGAAGTCGCTGCCTCATCGCGACTGGCTGATGGCGTGGTGATAGTCGTTGATATTGTGGAAGGAGTGCAGTCGAATACCGAGCAAATCATCAAGCACGCTGTGCTAGAAGGCCTTCCGTTAACCATGGTTGTTAACAAAATGGATCGGCTGATCCTCGAACTGAAGATACCACCCAACGACGCGTATTTCAAGCTCAAACACGTGATTGAAGAAGTCAACACTGTCATTGAAAGTGTCTTGCCTGGACAAGGCGGAAGATGGCGACTTAGCCCGGAAAAGGGCAATGTCGCGTTTGCGTGCGCTTCAATGGGATGGTGTTTTACCCTTCAATCATTTGCCAGGATGTATGCCGAGACCTACCCTCAAATTGAGACTTCAGATTTTGCTCTACGTCTTTGGGGCGATATCTTTTTCAACCCAACAAGCCGGAAATTCACGCGGAAAGGGACTGAAGAAAATTCTAAGAGAACTTTTGTCAAATTTGTTCTTGAGCCAATATACAAGCTCTATTCCCACGCCATAAGTGAGAGTCCAGAAGACCTGAAACAAACACTCGCAAATGTCGGCATCCAAATGAAACCATCTCAAATGAAATCAGACGCAAAGGAGCTACTCAAACTGGTTTGCGGACAGTTCTTCGGCCCTGCTACAGGGTTCGTAGACATGATAGTACGGCATGTACCTTCTCCAGTTGAGGGTGCGCAGATGAAGCTGGACCGGTACTACACTGGACCCCTCGATTCGAAAGTGGCAGCTGCTATGACTACATGTAATGCAGATGGCCCTCTCATTGTCCATATCACGAAGCTCTTCACGAGCACGGACGCCTCAAGTTTCAATGCATTTGGAAGAATTATGAGCGGGACTGCTCAGCCCGGACAACAAGTTCGAGTGCTGGGTGAGGGTTATACACCTGAAGACGAAGAAGATATGGTGACTGCAACTATCTCGGACACTTGGATTGCCGAGACTGGCTATAACATCATGACCAGCGGTGTTCCGGCCGGAAATTTGGTTCTCTTGGGTGGCGTGGACAATTCAATCGTGAAGACAGCGACTATCGTGCCTCTGAAACTTGAGGATGACGAAGAAGCATACATATTTAAACCAATTCGACATATGACAGAGTCTGTCTTCAAGGTCGCTGTTGAGCCTGTTAACCCGTCTGAATTGCCAAAAATGCTTGATGGTCTCCGTAAAGTCAACAAGAGCTATCCTCTAATTTCAACCAAAGTTGAGGAGTCTGGTGAGCATGTCATCTTGGGAACCGGTGAGCTTTATATGGACTGCGTACTTCATGACTTGCGACGGCTCTTCTCCGAGATGGAGATTAAAGTCTCGGATCCTGTCACCCGCTTCTGTGAAACTGCTGTTGAGACTTCAGCCATCATGTGTTATTCTATCACACCAAACAAAAAGAACAAGATAACCATGATTGCAGAACCTTTGGACGACGGGATCGCAGAGGACATTGAGCGTGGCAAAGTCAGCATCAAAGACCCAATTCGCAAAGTGGCACGTTTTTTCGAAGACAAGTACGATTGGGATAAACTAGCAGCTAGAAGCATTTGGGCCTTCGGTCCAGACGAACTAGGACCTAACATATTACAAGATGATACGTTGCCATCCCAGGTTGATAAGAAGCTTCTCGGAAGCGTCAGAGACTCTATCACCCAAGGTTTTAGCTGGGGTACTAGGGAAGGTCCACTTTGTGAAGAGCGTAAGTTAACCAATCTCATAAGCCCAGTCAACCCGAAGCAACACGGCACCAAGCTTGAAATTATATCTATCAATTCCAGTATTTTTTGTGCTAATTGGCTATAGCAATTCGAAACACGAAATTCAGGCTCACAGATGTTTCCCTTGCCGACCAGGTTATCTACAGAGGTGGTGGTCAAATCATTCCCACTGCGCGACGCGCAATTTATTCATCGTTTCTCATGGCATCTCCTCGCTTGATGGAACCCATCTATTCCTGCACGATGACAGGACCTGCGGATGCCGTCGCTTCGGTGTATACTGTCCTTGCGCGCAGGAGAGGCCATGTCCTCTCCGATGGGCCCATCGCCGGAACACCGCTTTATTCAGTTCGTGGCCTAATTCCAGTGATAGACTCATTTGGGTTCGAGACAGATCTTCGGATTCACACACAAGGTCAAGCTGCAGTTAGTCTTGTCTTCGACAAATGGAGTGTCGTTCCAGGGGACCCGCTGGATCGTGATGTCAAGATAAAACCACTAGAGATGGCCCCTGCAATGGCCACTGCTCGAGATTTCGTGCTAAAGACAAGAAGACGAAAAGGCTTGGCGGAGGATGTCACCGTAAGCAAGTTCTTGGAGCCCGAACTCTGGAGAGGCCTGAAGGAAAGCGGCGTTTTGGACTCATGACCTGTTTATCTCTGGGGTTCAGTGGTATGCCATAAATTCCATGTAGTTATATTAATTGGATGGAATAAAAGATGACCGAGTGTTCTTATGAAAACAACGCCAAGTGATATATACTATGAGCGCGACAAGAGCGCTACTTTTTAGCCTGGCAGATAGTTCAAGTTCACTGGCATGTCTCTAGCATCTTCGCGATAACGCCCATTAGTGTTCCGTTTTCCAGAGCAGCGGCCACTCGTTCTTTGTCCGCCAGCTGCTTGTTCACTTCATCAGCAGTGCTGTGTGTCCCTTCTTTGATTCGCACATCCACACGAAACCGTGGAGGAAGAGACTGCTCAAGCCGAACACGTACACCGAGACCTATGACTGTGGCGAGGCTACAGTGGGTGATAGTAGGGGTGATGAGGACAGTAACTGTTCGAAGGGGCGAAGCTGGTACGTATGGGAGTGTTGGGGTAATAGATATATCAGGAAGAGACACAACCGCTAAAGCTCCCAACGATATCGGATGCTCCGGATCAGATATAGTTGACACGAGATCTAGTGATTAATAAGTTGTTTTGTTTGACGTTTCTTTGACAAGCAGCCACGCCTTACCGTAGATTTCTTGTTCATCTATCGGTTCTTCCAACAGATCATCATCATCACCCTCTGAAGATGAAGATGAAATAAAGCTCTCTGAGAGAAATTCACTCGCATACACAGAGGGAAGTGCGGATGCAAAGATATCATTCCCAAAGATACCAGGCTTGCGAGACAGTGCAGGTCGCAAGCGTGTTGGAAGATCAGCAGCATTCAATATTGTAGGATTCGAGTTCTGCATTTCTGATGCCATTTTGTGGGTAAACAAGCAGCCGTCAGTCTTTGTTTGCGGGGTGGGAAATCAGTCTAGGATACAAATGTAATGTTTTTTTAGACGAGGGGTAAATTTACTATGGGGATGGAGAACGGCCATGTGGAAAAATTATTTTCCCTTCATTGAATCTAAACTGTATGAATCCAGCGTACGAGCTTGGTATAAAACATCCTAGATCCATTTCTCAGGCATCTGATAGAATCCAAAATTGTTCCTTATCATGGGCAATTGTTTGAGTCTCTTTGTGCGTTGAAAAACATATCCTTCTACCATTAGTGTTCTTGTTCACACTGATAGGGGTAAGATTAATGCCTTTTTAAGGTCGAGAGTGAATTTTGTAAACCAACCTACGTCAAGGAATAAGACAAGTAGCGCGAGTGATGTTGTTAAACTCCCTGTGATGGTATATACATGACGCGAAGCTTGTACGATTATAGTCAGGATATCGAGGAGAGTGCTTCTATAAGTCACTTTCATGAGTTGGTGCTGGATGGTGGTGTTGCATGTACAGTACCTAGGCACTGCCTGATCGATCAGATAACCACTGGTGTAACTGCCAGAAACCTATAGTAATATTCGTCCCGCCAGCCGTTAATATGGCTCATATGGGATCATGATCCTAGCCAAAAAGGACCGGACTTGCATATCCTAGCCCCTATCTTGTTGACACAACATACTAACCCAAGCCTGGGGAGTGCCTAGGGAGACTAGGACATTGAATTTTCTAAAAGCTACACATTAGCACTAAAAGCAAGACATGTATAGAGAGAGAGAGAGAGCATCAACTCAAGTATGAGGTATATCTTCATTTTAGAGATAGGAACTTCCTCCCGAGCTTGAAGAGTCCTACCAGTTATCTAAATTCTACAACACTACTCCGTAGTCACATCTATCCTATACACTCGGAGATATTATTCATCGTGCTCCAGAATACTATACTATGATTATAGTATGCAATTGTTGAGCAAAAGTGATGATCAAATAAATTAGCGCAGAGTAAAAGATGTAACCCGAGAACTAGTAGGCTAGTGATAGACTAGCATACAACTTACTCCGTACGGCGTACTCTCCATGGAATGAATCAACGAGTCATGGAAACTTGGCAGGGCATCATCATGGCTCTTGGCACTTTCGGTCGCTACTAGTACAGTAAAGTACTGAAGAGCGGCAATCATGCGGCCCCTCAACATCCGAGGCGATCCTCTCCTCACCTGCGCCTAGGCTAGTTGACTCTTTTACTCGCACCCACTTCTTCCTTGAGGGCTGATCGTGTTTATCCACTCTTCTATTATTGTGGTTGGTTTCGCCACTACCCTTTTCCATCATTGTTCGATATTTTCGACCTGTATATCATACTATCTGGCTACTATGAGACGCCAGGCATCTATCAGTTAATCAGGGGCGTAACATCGGCGACGCGGCATGCGAAATTCATCGTATTGGTGGGCTTCTAATTCCCCTGATGCTAGATTGTATCGCGCCCTCCAGTGTCAAGTTTTGGACCATCAGCTTCTGGCAGCCTTGGTGGCCTTTTCTGCGTTCTTCCCTTCTAGTGTTTCCCGCACAGTAGCCCGAGGTTCGCACAGTTCATTCAAATGCTGACTGTAAATCGGGGGGTGATGCGCCGGCTCAGTTCGCTTTTCTACAGCAAACCCCAACAGAGAGTCTCAATACACTGACGGTGTCAAGTCACGATGCAGGCTGGTTAAGCTTCCAGTCTTTCTATTGTAAGGTATTTTCAACTTGGACGGCCGTCTCCTTCCCCTCGTTTCATTGCTACCACGCTCGATATCACTACCTATCGGCAGACCTTTCGCCAATTTGTTGCTAAGGAACTGCTGTGCCATCGCTTGCTGACACGTTGAAGCGTTATTTCACTTCCTAATCACTCCCTCATTGACTGCTTCCCGTCCTTATCCCCGCACCATAACTCCAAGGCTCGGCTGACATTTCGCAGTGTAAGGCCAGGTTCTCTTCTAAGACTTTGCGCTTTTCGCGAATGAATCGACTATTGTCCATTCAATCTCACACTGGATTGTTGTCATCAGTTTCGCCTTATCAAAACCGTAGGCAATTTTATCACTATTGTCACGCCGCAAGTTTCCCGGACCCTTGAATCTTCAAAAAGTCGCTTCTTTGCTGCTTTCTTTACGGTAGCAAGCCAGAACATTTGTCGCTTTTGCGGAAAAATATAAGATTGAAACCAAAACGTCCAACTATTGCGAGAAGGAAAGCAACCATTACCACGGAGCTTTGTTGTCTAGTTTTCTTCTCCAAGTATTCCTTTCGCGCGTCTTCATCGCCTTATAGCTCCTATCTTGCAAGCCGACACCAATTGCCTAGGCGTTTTGCGCCCGGAGGAGAAGCAAAAGCGCATTATTATAAGTGACGACACATCGAGAGACAGAATCCACCATATACCTTGCATCATCTCTTGTCTCAGGTTGTTAAACGTGTTCAGTATTCTTCATTTTAGCCCTCTCTTCAACCCGTCGATTTGTCCTCCCTATCTTCCTCCATTCTTGTCTCTCTCCTTCTCTTGCCCCCCCCCCCCCCCCCCCCCGCCTCTCTCCCTCCCTCTCTCTCTCTCTCTCTCTGTGTGTGTGTGTGTGTGTGTGTGTGTGTGTGTGTTCAGATTTATCTAGACAAGGCAGGCCTTGAAGATAAATTGTCAAGCATTATTATTATCCCTATTGAGTCACCTGAACTTTGTGGTGAGAATTGCTCTTCGTTTCTATAATTCCGATTTGGAAATGCAGGGCTATTCATTAACGCCGCCGACAGGGCCCCCAAGAGAAGGCCACAAAAGTAAGGCATCAGTGTTACTCTATATATAGATGAAGCGCAACGAAAATTCGGTTGGAGCCAGTCACTGATAAGCTTTAATCAACAGACTATGTATTCGTTGACGAACACAACAGACATAAAAGACTCAAGGGTATGTCACCCTCCTACTCAACGTTAAATTCCTATTCACTAAAATGTCTCATTTAGTGATGCGAGCGTGTAATGGCTGCAGAAAGCGTAAAATCAAGTGCGACGCAGCTACAACAAATACATGGCCTTGCTCGGCCTGCACACGTCTTAAGTTAGTATGTGTACCTCCTACTGTTGGACATGACAACGAGTTCCCCACGGGGCAAGGTGTTGAAGCCAACTCGACGGATGCCATTGGTGCATCTAATACAACGGAATCGTTCTCGTCCTTTTCCATACCCCAGGGTTACAGAGACAGCGGCCAAGCTGCAGTGGGCGGTATACCTCCATATAACGACGGGATGGGAATATTCCCCCAGTTCACCCATTCTGCTTCCCACCAGCCGGGAATGTATGAAGTAGGGTCACCTGCTATAGCTGTCTCACATCATACCTACCAGCAACAGCAGATTTTTCCCTCTCAGGCAGAAAGCTTGGGAACTATAGAGAGCGGGGTATATGGTGATCACGAACAGTCCACTGCTGAGGATCTAAGCGAGGTCCTTGGTGAACTCAAAATAGATGAGACTGGTATAGGTATGGTTCAATACGAATTTCTGATTTAGGAATGTCCGCTAATACAGCAGATAGCGCCCTATATTAGACAGCAAAAGAAAGAGAAGGGTGAACCGGAAATCCCTATACAAGATGAAGCAGAAGAGCCATTGCCTCCTCTCAGTACTGGGGCAGGCTCTACAATTCGTATTCCCCCGGAGCTTATGCCATCCGATGAAGAGGTCACGAACTACTTCAAGATCTATTTTGACGATATACACCCTTATGTCCCTGTGGTACATCGGTCGCATTTGTACTACCAGTGGCAATATGATCGGAATTCGATTTCTCCACTTCTGCTGGAAGCGTTGTTTGCATGCGCGGGAAGACAGTCAGATGATCCAGCTCAGGGAGCACAGTGGCTTGCATTAGCGAATAGTAGGTCCCCTCACCTATGCGCGCTCCTTTCCCTTGGATTCGACTGTAATGTTGCCTTAGTATACTGGTTTTAACTATTCATTACGTTTAGGGCACGAGTCTAGTTTTATGGATGTACCCCGCCTGAGCACAATCCAAGCACTGCTTCTACTTTTGAAAGCTCGAGAATCCGTACCAAAGAAAGGCTATTACTACCGCTCGTGGCAGACTGTGAAAACAATTGTTTCAATGGCTAAGGATTTAGAAATTGACGAACACTACAGCACACATGCAGAACACAGACACTGTGATCTCAACCCCATAGAGTGTTTGGTCCAGACAAGAGTGTGGCAAGCTCTCCTGGTTGTTGAAGTAATGATTGGTGCACCGCAAGGTATGTTGCTAGTATTGGCACTACTATTAGTACTAACTTTCAAAGGTCGATCGGACTATGGTGTAACTCCTGACACCGTTTGTATGGATCCTGCACTGGACATTAAAGATCTTGACCAGTTTGAAATCGATCGATCTAGACAATACGCCTACTTTGTCCAGAACGCTCATCACATCCGTATCATCACTGATATATACCACAAGATCAAGAAGCAAAAGGACTGGGGTGCCAATCCAAAGTTTGTTGAGAAGAATCCTCTCTTTACTGATTGGCTTCAAGGGCTTCCTTCAGATCTACAGATTAGCTATCCTCCTGACGGCTCACCCCCTTGGATACCGTCCCATTTTGTGGCTAATATGCATTCTCATTGCCATTTAGGCATTATTCTACTTCACCGGCCTCAGTTGCTTGCATCTAAATCATTTGCCGCGGACGGGGGGTGGAAAATGCATATGGCTTTGTGTTACTCTTCAGCTAAATATCTGTGTAGACTTCAAGAGGCTATCCTACAGCGCTTTGGCCTCCCAGGTCTGCTCTCCATGCAAAGAGGTATAAATTTTGCGATTTACTGCATTATGACTTGCACAATGTTGCATTTGGTGCGTTTGTGTTCCCACCCCACTATGACCACATAGCTCACGCAATTTTCAGGTCGCGATAACCTCTCCTGACCCAAACTTCCACACAGATGCGCGCGATTATTTTTCCCGACACATGCGCATCCTCGAGAGGTGTTCATCTGCCTGGCCAATGCCAGAAATGCAAGCACAGATCGATTCCTTGCGGCTGGCATTCTCCGCCGACGTGCATAGGCCCTTCGAGCTTAAGCCTACATTTCCTTATGGAAGTCCTTCAGAGCCATACCATCCGAGCCCGTCGCCTCTCGACTCACAATACCAACCTCATGTAAGTCAGGTTTCTGGTGGCGTCCGGGGTCGGGTGGGTTACAGCCCTTATCCAATCACCCCACCGATATCAGCTAGTACTGAAGATTCAAAGTCCGATTGCTCCCAGCTCCATTCTCTGGGGATGATGCCTCCCCAGCCAGTCTCGAGTCAATCATTGAATGCGCCTCTCGTTGACGAGAATAGCTGGGACCCGACCCGTATCATTACGTAAGCAAACTACTAAAAATGTATAGACATTCTTTTAGACTCTTGCTGACGCTTCCTATCTAGCCAGTGGGACATGGCATTCTCCATGGCACCATCTACAATGAATACGAACTCTCCCACAATGGCTATGGATCATGCAGTACAGGGGGTTCAAGCGTCTTTGGCAGGTCAATACCCTATTCAGTATGGACAACCAACAAAGGTTACGCCAGTCACGCCCCCTCAGCCTATCTCACCACCTCAATATAATGGACAGCAAGTGCTCTTTACGGCGCGTGACTGGCAACAGAGTGTTGCCAGTGTTTATGATCCTAATGGCTTGAAGCGACGCTGGAATTATTCCGTCGATATAGATACAGAGCACACTCAGAAGCGGGCACGTTGAACCTTAGTATATGCACAGATAGACACTGAGAACTAACTCAGTTGTTCTTCTACTTGGAGAAAGTGGCTATATGGATGACTCTTGTGATATAGATCTCTTCGTTCTAAAATACCCCTTGTCTTTATTTATTTCACAAAGCTTGTTAACGAGAGCTTCAACGCCTGCAGCGTGAACTCATGAATGTACTCTCTAGTTGTCATCATAGATGCGGTATTCAGGAATATATATCTCTATTATCTTTTATGTTTGCGTATGAGGTGGACTTATGTGTAGAATTTAATACAGCAAGACACACCTCGCTGCACAAGATATCACTGCTAAAGTGTATACACAAGAGTGTTCATTGCTTGCTTATAGAGTTATACGGTTGGAATCCCAGGAAACATAAAAAAATAAAAATAAAAAATAAATAAATAAATAATTTTCACCCTTAAATAGCCTGGGTTACAGTTAAGCCATTATATTTGCGAACCCTCCAGCTCCTGATGTAACTGACAGTTATAGGGTAAATGACATGTACAACAGCTGCAGATGTCGTTGCCCACTCCTATGTTACTTCATCATAAGAATACCATGCATATATTCAAGTGAAACATACGTACATCCGTAGAATAACGAAGGCATGTATTGATTGGGACCGTGGAGAGCGAAGACAACATGACCATTTCCGTGAAGCCGGTAGAAAGATCTGCAAGAATATGCGAAAGAAGACAATAGACCATGCGCCGAATCTGACTGCTGTTGGGTTATTCGATGACCCATCACAACTTGCCAGCTCAAGTGCGTCGACTTAATCCTATCCTCTCCTCCCGCGACCGGACAATTCTTGCCTTATCGCCTGGTAAAGGTTTCAGCTCATCACTGGGATCAAAATTGAAACCGTTTTTGATGTGATCGTGGCCTTTGTTCTCTTGGGCTAATTTGCGAAGTCGCGCGTCCTCAAACGTCGCGAGGTCTTCAGACGTTATTGCTATTGCTGTGGGCTTGCGGCGAAGCATTATCGATATAGACAGGGGTCAGCCTGAGTGACTCTAGTTAGAAACAAAAATGTATACTCCGCTCAAGTCCTGGGGAGGAAGCCACACCCGGTTTGACGAACACGGACTCCACGTGACCAATTTCATCCTGCGGGAAGACAACGAACATTTTTGTTACACTAATTGTACTAACCTCAGCCCAACGTCCATATAGCTCGTTGACGTTGAAGATGTTTCAACTTCGAACCAAATTTATCCGCCATGAGCGTGTAAAACTGGTCGAAGGATGTTTTAATCCAATTCGCCAATTCTCAGCCATTCAAGGACGAGCGAAAGACGCCAGTCAATCCGGTAAGGCCGCAAGATCATCGCCATCTCAGTTGTGTCTATCTCCACCTGACTCTTGTAGGCAACGATGCTCCTAAAGTTCGATCTCTTCCCTCGGCGGCCTCGTATTCTCGCGCTCCTCCAAGGAAGACCAGCCTTCCACCACCCAATTTGAACTCTAGAAAGTCCGATTCTGACAAACCTCGTCCTCGACGCGTTTTCGACGCAAGGTCTCTTGCGGCACCTTCAGCCAATGGCCAATCTACAAACGTTCTTAGGAGTACCTCGTTGCGAAGCCCCCGTAAGGGACCATCCATTCGCGCTCGGAGGCCAAAACCCCCAACGAAGTCAGCCCTTAAATCACGAAAAGGTGGGCGGCCTCAACGTTCGAAAAAAACGGATATGGAAGAAAGCGATAGCTCTCAGATTGAGAATGTATATTGCGAACTCGCTGAGAAATCAAGGCCAACGCCAAACCTCTACAAACCTCAGGCTCCTGACTTCTCTAACCTGAAGGAAACTTGGCCTTCTTTTCCAACGGGTACGACTGCCAATACTGCCGAGGTTGTTGAAAAGCTATCTTTTCTAAGTGACCGCTTTCCAAATGGCTATATCCCTCCTTATGATCTGGGAATGCGCCTCTTCAGGGGACAATTTGTTCAGTTTCTGAACGAGGAGGAAAAGGCACAGGCTATAGCAGAGGCGAAGAAACTTTCCCAACAGCGTGCAGACTACTACTCGCAGCGGAAAGGCGATTTAGTAGAACCCGAGGATGTTGGTTTCATTCCCATGAGCGCAGAGGACAGGAAGTCTTTAGTGCAATCCTTCATCCAAGGAGCCTATCCCAAACTCAGTACTGAAGAAGCTGCGTCGCCTGTTCTCAGTGAAGTGAAGAAGAATCTCAGAAATAATGAGTCTTACCAAGCGGCCAGTAAGAGCTCACAATTTGTGGCAAAAGTGGAATCACTCCTGTCTTCGGCTCGCCCCGTGAGGCGAGCCTAAACACTTCTGAGAAGTCATTGTACATTAGCATTAGTATTTTATTGTTCATCCCAATATACTGGTTACATATGCCGAACTATTCATAGTGTACGTCAGCTACTGGAGTCACTTTGCAAGTAGCGACGTCGGCATGAACCGTAGCACGATTTGATACCTAACAATTACACTGATTCACTAAACACCTTTTAAGGCCAACACTTCTGGCTATGCCCTCTCCATCGCCTTCTTTGCTGCCTCAAAAAGGTCCCTCACCTCCCTTTGCCCCTTCTCCGTTACCTTTTCCATCTGTTCCTGTGCCTTCCGAACGTCATCCGGTCTAGCTATCTTCTTTTTCTGCATATCCTGAAGACGTCTGTGTACGGAACCTCTGGAGTCGCGGACTGCCGCTGTGGCCTTTTCCATAGCCGCTTTCGCGACACTGACTGTCTGATCTCGTGATTCTTTTGTCGGTGGTGGGATTGGTATATTCAGTTGCAGAGAGTTATGCGCGTCTGGCTGGGGTGTTAAGGACAGGTCGGAAGACACAATCGCCGAACTTATGGGTTTAATGTGCTGTAAATCGTGTCAGAGAGAGCTATTAAGGAAATTGCGAGATCAAAGGAAGGATCCGGGTTACGGTTCGAAAAGGACAAAAAAAAAGCCTTACATCTTCTTCCGATGCCAGTATAGTCACCATGCGGCCTCCCTTAGGAACGACTTGAGCTAGTTCTCCTAGTTTCACGGTTTCTTTGCCTCCTTTGCTTAGCTGGACACGAAGACTTTCGATGGCGTCTGTGTTAAGTCTTCCACCCACGCGTAGCTTAGAAAGGTCGTCTTTGAGATGACACACCGCGGCCGCAATGCCATCATGTAGTTGAGCGAGATCATATGGATCCTCAGAAACAAGACCAGCTTTAGGGGGCCTTGAATCTGGACTTGAACTAGAAATGTTCTTCGTTTTATCTTTTTTCTTAAAAAGTAATGGGGAGGTGGAAAACCTCATTCTCCCATTTGGGACTGCTAGACTGCGCTTTTGAAGCAGGCAGCGCCCACGTTGAAGGTTGACTGGGGAGCTGGCATTTGTAAGTGAGGATGATAGGCGTTGAATTTGACTAGATAACACAGGAATACGTTGCATCCTTCCTGATATTCGCCGCCACTGACAGACAGTAACGTCAATTGACCAGTTTTTGCAAGGAGAAAGGCAAGGCGTTTTGCTCGAATTTATTAGAGTGTTTTCAAAACGTCGGGGAACCACCATACTCCGAAAGCACTCCACAGATCACCGACCTCAAGGCCCACTAACCAAATTAGAAAAGATTGCTAGGTTTCTGGCCCGTCCATGACACCAACGGCTTAGACCATGTAGCACTTATACCTTTCGTGGCACAGAATAGAAAAGTTATTAAACTAACTATCGCAATGAACTGGAGACGTAGTTATTACAGAGTCCACTCGCGTAAGCTCATTACAGACCTTGGAAGTTGGAACATAAGATACCCCCAAAGTGTCATGAGAAGGAGTATATAGATTCACTGGCTCATCAAAATCATAGAAACGGTCTTCTCTGAAATATAAGACATGCTGACCAATCTGTACTGAATCATAAACACGCGCCTAGTCCAGAGGGCCCACACATATACACGAAACTTATGTCAAAATTGTTGCATAGGTAGCAGAGCAGCAAATTGGCCTCTATTCATAACACTAAATAACGCGTCCAGTTCTTTTTTGGATTACTATCTTTTTTACTTGCAGCGGTCACCGTAAGTCCCACTAAGATTCATTTACCGAGTGGCCATAGCCTTAGTAATGAGTCTTTTGAGGGCAAGCTCCTTCTTCTTGAGATCCTCGGGAGTGGAATCTTCGATCTCGAGCTGAGCCATAGCATCGCTGAGAGCGGACTCAATCTTCTCCTTGTTGCCACGCTTCAACTTCATCGACATAGTAGGATCGGAGATGATCTCCTCGACGCGGGAAATGTAAGACTCCAGCTGCTGGCGGGACTCAAACTTCTTTGTGAAAGCCTCATCGCTAGACTTGAATTTGGCGGCGTCTAAATGATGTCAGTTATGGAACGCTTCGGTTAAAGTGATCAGATAAGGGCACTCACCGTCGATCATCTGCTCGATCTCTGTGGTCGAGAGTTTACCAACAGCATTAGAGATGGTGATGTTTGCACTACGACCGGAAGACTTCTCGGTTGCAGTAACCTTAAGGATACCGTTGACGTCAACCTCGAAAACACATTCAAGAGCAGCTTCACCAGCTCTCATAGGCGGAATGGGGGCCAAGGTGAACTCTCCGAGAGAGGTGTTGTCGGCACAGTTTGTACGCTCACCCTGGTAGACGGGGAACTGAACAGTTGTCTGGTTGTCCACAACAGTGGTGAAAGTGCGCTTCTTGATGGTGGGAACAGTCTGTCCACGAGGCACCACAGGGGCAAAGATGTTACCCTCCATGGCAACACCAAGAGACAACGGAACAACGTCCAACAGCAGAAGATCCTGGGTCTCAGCAGAAGTGGCCTTTCCTGAAAGGATACCAGCCTGGACGGCAGCACCGTAGGCGACAGCTTCATCGGGGTTGATGCTCTTAGAAGATAAATTAGCCGATGTCATCCACAATATGCTACCGAAAGAAAGTACTCACCTTCTCAAGCTTCTTTCCGTCAAAGAAGTCGCTGAGAAGCTTCTGAATGCGAGGGATACGAGTGGAACCACCAACAAGCACGATCTCATCAACCTTGCTCTTCTCAAGGCCGGAGTCCTTGATAACTTGCTGAACTGGCTCCAATGTACCAGAGAAAGACTTGGCATTCAGGTCCTCGAAACGAGCACGAGTAATGGATGAGTTGAAATCTTCTCCATCAAACAGAGAATCAATCTCAACAGTGGTCTGGGTGGCATTGGACAAAGTGCGCTTGGCACGCTCACAGGCCGTTCTCAGACGGCGCAGGGCTCTGGCATCACCCGAGAGGTCCTTTCCAGTCTTACGCTGGAACTCCTTCTTGAAATGATCAAGTAAGTTGGTATCAAAATCTTGTCCACCAAGGTGAGTATCACCAGCGGTAGCCTTGACAGTAAAGACACCACCCTGTATGTTCAACAGGGACACATCGAAGGTACCACCACCGAGATCATAAATCAGGACATTGCGTTCCTTGTCAGACTTTCCGGAACCAAGACCGTAGGCGATGGCGGCAGCAGTAGGTTCGTTGATGATACGAAGGACGTTAAGGCCCGAGATAGCTCCGGCATCCTTGGTCGCTTGACGCTGGTTGTCGTTGAAGTAGGCTGGCACAGTGATAACCGCCTTTTCAACCTTCTTACCGAGCTTGGTCTCCGCGACCTCTTTCATCTGTGATATACCATCAATTATGTAGTCTAGCATTAGAGTTAATGGTTCTAGTTACCTTCATCAAGACCATGGAGGAGATCTCCTGGGGAGTGAAAGTCTTCGTCTCTCCAAGGTACTCAACCTCGACGGCGGGGCTTCCACCCTGGTCAACTACCTTGAAGGGCCACGATTCGACATCCTTCTTGACGATAGGATCATCATAACGACGGCCGATAAGACGCCTAAAATATGTTAAGACGAGATACAAGCTATTTGACGCTCATGTAGTAACGCACTTGATATCGAAGATGGTATTCTTCGGGTTCATCGCCGCCTGGTTCTTTGCGGCCTCACCAATCAAGCGCTCCTTCTCGGTGAAAGAGACGAACGAGGGGGTTGTGTAGCTACCCTGCTCGTTGGCAACTGAACGCGATGAAATGATTAACCAACCAAGTCTTGTTTCCGAGAAGCTTCATGTAGACATACTAATCTCAACATTGGTGCCTTCATAGTTGGCAACACAGGAGTAGGTTGTGCCTGGGGAACCGGTTAGCTCATTTGCAGCAAATAAGGCTTTTTTCTAGATAAAAGAAGGGAGAGAAAAGAAAAAGAGGCTGGAGGGGAAAGATTAAAAATACACAAGAGCAATCGGGGTATACAACTTACCAAGGTCAATACCAATGGCGCCTTCGTAAACCTCGTCAGACATGGTAAAAGGGGGGCGTGGAAGATGAAAGAGACAAGGATAGAAGGGAGAAATGGGATGAAAGAGGGAGAGATGTTGAGAGGGGAGGATTATAAGTTCACTCCAAGTGTTGAGAGGAAAGCAGAAGGAAAAAAAATTGGAGAGTTCTGAGGGGAGGGCAAAACGAAACCCACTTTTGATTTTTTTTTTTTCTTTTTCTTTTTTTTTTTTGCCCTTCGCCTTTCAACCTTTCCTCCCTCGGCTGGGGAGCAAATGAAACGGCCAGTGCTAATCCATGGTTGGTTAAAGCTAATTAGATAAGCCATTAGTTCAACTAGAAAGATTTTCCATGAAGAGCATTTCTTATCTTGTACTACTAACATACAATCCTACAACAAGACTCCTGGCACAAGGAACTGCATTATAGAGAGATTCTGCTACACAAGAATTACCTCGGATAGATCCCATGATTTGGGCAAATACTAGTTGTGGCGTGTACTCCGTATTAGTTTGATATATAACTTACAAGCACAATATTGGATAAATATCATTTGGAGCATGTTATCGAGACTAGTCGAGACTAGATTCTGCTATCCATTACTTATACATCCCTAATTTCCTACCCCAAACCATGAGAGCAGTACGTTAGACTAATGTGTCTCGTAAGAAGCACATATCAACTAAGATTCCAGGATATGGTAGGAATCAGGTGTCATTGTACTCCGTAGACTTCAAGGCTTTCATGAATTATACGTTGCTTGGATGTGGATCGCTCCACTCTCTAAGAAGAAAATTTTACGTGTAAACTTAGCAACCGTTTGGACACATATAATCGAGTTCTCATGTCACTCAGGGGACCTCTCTCCGAGAACTATTCTCGTAGAGACATCGTCACCTCTACCACAACTCTAGTTGTACAGTAGCATGAAGACAAAGTCAGGGCGATAATTTAGATCATTAGCATAAGTAGAGAAATGGAGGTTGTGATAACATACTAACACTTTCCCTAACACTAGCACCGCTTGAATAATACCGATGCTCGCATTCTATGTCATTCTGTAAATAGGATTTATTAGAATAGTGTTTCATTATTGAATTGGTACATAGGTATACATACAACCGAATACCCTCAAAGCCGTCATGGTCCAATATCACCCCTCATGATAAACAGCAAGCACGGGAATCCTCTATATTAGATATAAACCTCATATATTTATGATGTAATTGAGAATTGAAGGCTATAGCAGTATGCAAAGAGCATCAAGCCTTACTCTGTTTCTCGCACAAACTGCTTCAACAAGGAAATACATATTGAAATAGAATATAAGAGACAGACTCAGATGCTCTTCAAAGCAATGAACTAAGACCAGCTTAGCCAGTCTTTTTGTCACCTGCAATACACAGGAGGACTCGGACCTTATGCCAGGGGCGATTCCTGAAATAACGAGGCAACAGGGACAATTAGAAGAAGCTACAATGGTGAATACTTTTTTCGGAAGCCTGAGGCACTAAAGCGGCTAGACACCTCCACCAAGAAGCAAATGTGGGTATCTTCATTGGAGTATTTCTGTCTTTTCTCTTGCGGTCCTGATCCGATCTGCTTCCTACTTGCTCCTCAAGCTGGTGAACGCCAAATTACACCAACTCGCGACCAAAGACGCACATCAGCTGCGAACAAGTCGCCAAAAAAGCCGTGCGTCAGTTACATTCCACCCAAGTCATTTCATTGAAGGTTTTCGATCCGTAAGTATCTATATAATAGGAACACCCATAGTTCTTGCCTATTAGCACGGCCAGTATCTATGTAAACAGATGGCTCACAGTCAAAAGATAGTTAGAAGTTGTTCTATCCGCATCACTGCACGCTCCTCATCGTTCCAGATGGACATCGATATGAGTAGGAGGAATAAGAAGCCCCGCCTTCTACTGGAATCCGAACGAGAAAGGCTCGAGGAATTCATCGATTCTATCCACTACTCCGCAAGGTACATTGACTCTCACATCGTGGCCTGTATTGACATAAATGCTGATTTCTCCACAGATATTCCGATGATCAATTTGAATACCGTCATGTTCAGCTCCCCAAAAACATGCTTAAAAAGATTCCGGCCGACTACTTTGACAGCTCGAAAGGAACTCTTAAACTGCTCTGGGAAGAGGAGTGGAGAGCCCTGGGCATTACACAGGTGTGCAGGCCCGATCATTACTGTAGGATTTTCATTTCATAAGTGGTCTAACTTCATCGATGGTCAGAGCTTGGGTTGGGAGCACTACGAAGTTCATGAGCCGGAACCGCACATTCTGCTATTCAAGTGAGTGCCTTAATTTGAGCCATGTTCGCCTTTCTGGTACTGAGAGTTGTGCAGGCGCCCCCTCAACTACCAGCCACCAATGTCACAGTAAATATACCTCGAGTTCGATGGTCAATATTTAGCCTTTCTCTTCTCATTTCCCCATTGCTTGGACGAGCAAACGGCCGCGAAATAAGGTGCGGAGTATGCATAAATGAGATTGTTCTTAGGCAATCAGGTGCTTCTTGCATGAAGTTTCGACAAGAAATATAATTCAATGCTGCTAGAAGATACCTCGTTTGTCGCCTAAGCCACCACGCACTGCCACCCTAACGACCGTCTTACTGTGCTTCACCCTCATATATTCTATTTGCAGGATGCTTTATCTAGAAGGGGTTTTCAGATCACGTTCTTGGCCAACCATTGCCCCCACTGGGTAGCAGTAAAGCTGCTACTGATCCCCGGTTCTTCGATACCCTAGATGATGGTGTCAGTGCATGGGGTCGCTTTTAACATTCGCGCAACTAGGAATGGCATACATTGAAGTATACGGTCGGAGAAACATGGACTCCCACAGCACGGTCTGCCTAATTTGTTGTGTTAGATTGGATATGTCTCAAATCACCGGAGTCTTAATATCTTACTTTGACCATTTTCTTGATATCCTCGGTGACATCGTTACCGGTATTCAGTTCCCCGTTGTCACTAGCTTTGTCGCTAACAGTCAAAAGCTTGAGCACCTCCCGCTCCTCCACTCCAACACGTCCGGCAACCTTTGCCAATCTTTCATATGTTCTATTGCGTGTTTCATTAACCACGCTGACATCAAAAAAGTCCTTCTGTTGTTTGAACAAAGCGGCACTGAACTCCCAAAATTTCTCGGGGGCGACTTTCAGAACAGCTGCCCCCGCTTCGTGCATCAATGTTGATGATGGGTGCCAGGGTTGGATATGTTGGCGAAAGATGACCTGCAGTTTGCCCCTGTATTGACTTGCAAGTGTAGATTTGACTGAGCTGTAGAACGTATCGAACATCTTTGCGGAGAACTAAGGCTAAGTTTTAGCGTACATGCAAAAGTATAGTAGAGCCTACAGTGTGGACTCACGGGACAAGCATAGTCAAGATCTTAATTTGTACTATCATTAGCAACTACGTATATGCCAATCCAGTGCCTGACATACAGAGTTCAAGTGTGTGTTGCGGGTGCTGATCAGTACCGGCCTGCAATCTGTGACCTGCAAACTTTGGGGGAAGAGCCATGGTGATTGCACTAGGAATGGTAGGCGTACTCTTTGTAATTCGGGTTGTTTTTGCGGATGCGAGATGCGGTCGCCAGGTAATAAGTGTACAGTAAGAGTACCTATAGAGGTGGGGTAATGAACGCCTTACGTCATGTCACCTTGCAAGTCACTTGATAAGTGATCTGGGCCGCCCTAGGATAGTATAGCCAACAGACTCTAGCCGTAAGCTACTCATATTCATGGCCTAGTAACAACAGTCGCACAGTCTTTTAATGGATTGACCTTTCTGATACTTGCTGATTGATCAATTGACTAAGCATGCTAGCCTTATACCTACTCGTGCATATCTGTATAGCTTATAGTAATCTCCGCAATTGGAGTGCATTGACAATTACAACAACTATTTCGTTCAATATCCTAGGCGCCGGGTTTCTGAGAGGCTATAGCATGGAGGGACAAGCTCACAGTTTAATCAATACCCAGGCAATAAAATAAGTTAAAAAGAGACCTCATAACACGCAGTAAATCCCGTATCTTTGTTACATCAGAATGCACTTTGTAGAATGAAAGGATAAGCAGCCGTTGTTAAGGGCCACCAAGCGCTTTTTGGTTGAATATGCTCACATCCTTAAGCTGCATCGAAATCAAAGACCAACTGGCCGTTGCTGGATCATATTCACCTTTTACTTCAACCCTGCAAAACCCTTTGGGGCCTTTCAAGCCGACAGGGCCGATAAAATAGAACGCGCCACGCCGAGGACGGTGCAGTTCTTGGGCCCAACCGTCCTTCAGCCGCATCTTAAAAGCTAACGAGGCTGCGTACAGATCAGACCCGGGACCAAACTTTGGTAAAGGTAATCGCTGTAATGTCGAGATAATTAGAGAGGGATGAAGGTTGACGCCGCCTTTGTCTCGCAATGTGCCCACCTGAGAACCAATAGGCGGAGTCAAATGTGTTTCAGACTGATGCACGGGGTGTAATCTGTCCAGGGGCTGAAGCTCGGACGATAGCGCCTTATGGGGCGGTAGACTTGAAGTGCCTGGGGCTTGTTCTTGCTCTAACCCTGTAATATTGAACCGGGAAAGCTGTCTTTTCACCAAGATCATATAGGCATCCTTTATGGCAAGTGCCACAGATAAAGGCTGTACACACCTCCGAAGACGGTCGCCATCCTCCAGGGACATAGGTTTTGAAACCCACGATATTCCACCGTCGGTGAATTCTAACCTACACATCGTAAGCAAACCCTAGGGGTTGTCCTGTCATGAATGCACATACCCTGAGCGCCTATAATCAGGGGGAGCGCGAGATGGAAAATGATGAACTACCCAGAACCCTGTCACGCTAAGGGGACCCCCTAGCACGCGCAACAGTAGTTCAGACTGGGAGGCATCTTTCTGAACGATGGATGCCAGCTTATCTGCACATTCAATATTTAGTCAACGACAAAAATGCAACCAAATCAGCCATACCTCTCAGATATTGAAGCTTTTCTCGGTCCCGCGAGATCTTAATAAATTCTTGCCACTCTGGGTCCGATGCTGCATATAGTTCACCTTTGCGTAATCGTGGCCAGCCCAATGGTATAAAAACAGGATCAGAATCTATCGTTCCGCTCGCAGGGTCCTCAAGACGCCCCTCTGTATCATCTTTTTGATTTTCACTCACACCCGCCTTTCCAGAGAGTCCTTCCTGTGTAGCATCGGCATCGTCTAGCGTATCATCAAACTGGAGGAGAACGAACGAACTCCACAAATGAAATGCGGTACCGTAAATAAAAAATGTGGTAATAAATCTCCTGGGAATATGTCAGAGAGCGGAATATCTATAGTGCAACTAAGATTTATACCTACCTAATCCACGGCCGTTTGAATTTGACATGGCGCACATTGTTGAGATTCGAGGTCCGAGACAATGGTGGGCTGACTCGAAAAAGAAATGTAGAATTTGGAAGTATTCGCCTGAGTCGAAACATTGAGAGATCGCATGTGTGGGCGCTGCTGTTCAACAAGAAGGCATATCTTTCACCCGTTTCTCAGAGTCCTACTATTGACATGCCCCTAGTATACTTGAAGTGCAATATGGAAAGATAAGAACTTGTCCTCAAGGTACAAATAGAATTGAGATCGTACGAAAGGGATACTCATAGGCCAAAACAAAGGAAAGAAAAAATAAAAGAAGGGAAAAAAAAAAAAAAGAACCTAGGTGTTCTGAGGAGGTATGTACACTACTATCGAAATCAAATACAGACGAGTATTGAATCAGCCTCTGGCACCATTGAAATCCCGACATACCAGCCCTTAGTCAAGTGGGACAGCCCCGATATTAGTCACGTGATACGAACTAGCTCAGTAATGAAATACTAGTAAGTTTTGGGGTTAGTGAGAGCTGAAGCCATAGTTGCTGCTATCTACTCGTAAGAGGTGCGGGTGCTTCGTCTACTTTACGCTCAAATGCCAGTGCCCGATTAAAAGGTCTACGCTGAAAGACCACGGGGTTGTTAATCATTTAGCCTAGCAAAGCTTTTACCATTACAAGCGAGTTAATTGCTAGTTCGTTCGCCCAGAATGCATGGGCTCACTAGCTTCCTGAGTCTCTCATTAGCAATCGCATCCGGAACCAGGGCTTTGAATGCTTCCATATTCACCTTCAGCCCATCTCCACCATGGAAAAATACAAAGACTACGATGGTAACCGATGATATAGCTCGGCATCTCCTGGAGCTTCGAATGAACGTACCTACCGCTTCGGCTCTAGGGAAGTGGGATCAAGACCTAGTCGAGCTTTTGGACACATATGGTGGCACACCACGTCCGTTGTTTGGCGGTGATGTCGACAATAAGGACGTCACTAGGAGCCTTGTGATTCTTGAAGGGATAGGGGCCGGACTTGGTATGTTAAAAACAACCGTCGCTATTCAAGACAGCTGACGAGCTGTTACAAGGATCTACTATTCAGCAAGAGTACCAAGGAGGCCTCGTGATCGGTAGCCCTTCGGCCAATTACCTAATTGATGGTTTCCTCGACACATCATCAGAGGCTAACTCTGACGGCTATATGGCTAAAAAGAAATATTGCAAATCCGATAGCGGAGGCGAAACCAGCTTCGATGTTCTTCGGGTAAGAAAGAAATTCTATCAATTGGATTATTACTACAGCTGACTCTGACCTGCCTTAGACACTTGAAAATTGCATTCCAAAGGGCTCTGCATTCGAAGCGGTAGCCCACATATTCGGCAAAGAGCTTCTCGGCATTGTGAAAGCGATGGAAGCATGGGTGGACGAGCAGAGTTTAACAGCAGTCTTGAAAATCTCATTTCAGGTATGCGCCTACAATACCTAGTTGGCCTAGTGAAGTAATAGTAACATATGGCAGTTTCCTGACGAATATGTCGGCTCTGGCTCTGTAGCTGGTTCGCTGATGTCTGTTCTCCATGGTCTACGTACTCTTTCGTCAGACGTCAGACAGGTCACAGCAGTTCTTCTGCCTACATCTAGTCAAGATGAAGGTTCGAAACATAGGATGAATCCTCGAGGAGCCGTGACAGAGGAAGCTTCTGTCAGATCGACTAGCGCAGCAGTTATGACGACGCTCCAAAGGCAAGCACATCCAGTTTGTTTCACCTCGAATTCTTCTTGCACTTTGGCAACTGATAGCTGCTCTGGACATGGGGTTTGCTATAAAAAGTCCGGTTCAGCCAACGATGAGGCCGCTAGCGATTGCTACGCATGCAAATGTAAGTCAACCATCGTCACCAAAGAAGATGGTACTGTTCAAAAAATTCGGTGGGGAGGGCCTGCGTGCCAAAAAAGAGATATCAGCTCCCCTTTCTTCTTGATTGCTGGTATCAGTATACTGGTGGTCATGGCGGCAGGTACTGCTGTGGGGATGTTGTTTCACATTGGACAAGATGAGTTGCCAGGTGTTATAAGCGCTGGGGTTGGCCCCACAAAAGCGCAAAAGTGATGTCAATGCTATATACTTCGGAGTACATCTCATCCAAACCCTCTTGAGGGCGGGGACTCTTGAAGTCAGTGCGATTTGGTTACCACAGCTCAGAATCGATCTTATAGTAAAATACGAAACTTTGTTTTCCTGGTATGTGCATTGCAAATATAGTAATCTCATCATCACGATGTACATTAGGACAAGTAGGAATAAACAATCGGGGGTCGGGAAAGAGAGAGAGCAGGCCTAAATTGCAAAAACCCATACCAACTGCAACGCTTCCCCGATAAATACCTAACCAACTGCCTTGCCTAAACCCGAAAATCTGAAATGCCTTGGAACCATTGCGCCATCAACGCCACGCCACGGGTAATAACTTTCATGAGGACCTAAGCTATTAAGCCAACAGCTTAGAAGAAATGCAGATGCCTAGACAAGAACTTCACACATCCTTCTTATGTAAGACGAAGTTGTCTTTCGAATGGTGAGGTACTTCAACGTATTATACAAAATGATATTTATGTCTTTGCGTGATCTTGCACGCTGTAAATAATCGTGCCGTTGCCAAGTGGCATTCCAGATGCCATGAAGTGAGGAAGGGCAACGTTTGACGTGAACTGGGTAGGGTAACCGCGAAACATAATTCATGAAGCTGCTCATGCACCAGACTGGGCTTCCAGTTGGCTAGGTGTCCGATCGGCCGCAGGGTGTGCAGTGTCCGTCGGTTGCGGCATGCTCTCCCTTGAATATTGATTCCGAGCGGAAAAGGATAGAAAAGAAAGGTTCAACGACCTAATAGGCGTAAGTCTAGTCCTCCAATCTCGCCGGTCCGAAGGCTCTGGAGCTGAGCTTGACAGGTTACTAGGAGGCCCAGAGTGGTGATCTTGTATTCGCCAAAGACGCGGTGCAGTTAGCCGGGACGACTGGGTTTCATTTCTAGGTGGAGCCTGTCGCTCTGGTATAGCTAGGGGATTCCGAAATGGGTTGACACGTCCTCCTATAAATACTGATTGTGGTTGTGTAGGAACGGCCAATCGTGTTGTGTTGCGACGGCCTGAGCGTTCTGGATTAGGTGTTTGTCCGCCAGGATCAGAGCGAGGCTTTGGAACATAGTAATCGGCCTTGCACAAGGGACAACAGGCTCTTCGACTCGTTAACCACGGGTCGACACAGGATGCATGGAAAGCATGACCACATGTAAGCCCACGTATGTCATCGTCATCTTCGATTGTATCAAGGCAAATTGCACACGAATCGCCTGGATTGGGTAAAAGTTCCGCTGGTACTGCGGTGCGAATTTGGTTATTAACGTCCTCGTCACCCTCAAGTGAATTGCAGTTCTGTAACTGTTTTGTGTCTGAGTCTTGGGTGCCATCAGCTACTACAGCAAATGCTTGGTCGGCGTTCTCCTTCTCTTGCGGTTGCACTAAGGCCGTCGGTGCATGTTCAACTGGTATAGATGACTGCGATGTGGTCGAATTACATCGACGGTGGCCTTTTATTGGTGAATTTGTTGTGGAAGAGGGTGCCCCAACCGTGGTAGATAGAATATCATGTTCACCTTTCAAGCTCTGGGGCCTGCTATTCGGTGCCGATATTCCGCCTGCGGTTGGAAGGCCTTCATTCGCGCGCGAAGATCTCCACGCTTTGTATTTGACAAGTGGAAACCGTTCGTTAACTTGATCCATACTCATCAACTTTTTTTCCCTCCTTCTCCTATGTGTTCGAGGCATGGTTACTAAATCTATCGGTTCGCCCGTTTCCTCATTGCGTAGTTGGCGGTTTCGCTGATTATATCGGAAGCAATACTTTACTCCAACAATAATCCTAAACGTGGTCGACAATGTTAGCGCACATTTCAAACATAATTCAAAGTTGGGGCATACCATAGGTTCGTGAATACAACACCAAAACCAAGGGCAACGAAGAATAAGAGGGGTGAACTTGTGGGGCTTGAGCTACTATCATCTCCGTTATGATCAGTACTGGTGGCAGTTGGTTGTGAACCTGTTGCAGTGGAGGCCATCTTGACAAACGTAGACGTGATGATACACTGGAGGGGTTGAGCGCAGCAAACGGTGCCGGCCGTCTCGATTGTTTAAAAAGTGACAGAACTGGAATCTCCAAGAATATTCACATGAGATGTCGTCGAGAAATCAACAACCTAGTTAAACTTTGTCCCTGAAGCAGGCTCTAGCACGCAAAAGCGATGGGAGCAACCCGACTCATCTAGTCCAGGGTAGCGACACAAGGCACACACAAAAATGCGTACGCGATGGATCATCACTGGCGGCGGCTGCGCCCGGGGCTGCTGTAAGAATGGTTCCTATTGTCAACCCGGGACGTATATCGCATTTGAGTCTAGAATGCCGTTGATGGAGACAGCGATACTCCACATTAAGGTGGGTGGTAATCCGTGACCGAGGCCAATAGCTAAGCAGTCAGGTCACGGGGTGGCTTATCTACTAGTACTTCTACAGTACTCCGTACATAGGATTGTACCTTGATTTCGTCCCGCAATACCGTACCTGTAGCGGTACAACAATCTATTGACATAGTTTAAAAGTACTTCTAGGTATGTTCTTAAGTCATTACCGAGTGACTTTCATATCATATATTCGATATTACTTTGTCTGGAAATTAAACATGTAGCACACACCTTTAAGCCGTACTCGAGATAGAATGCCTCAATTAATGAAATAGAAATAAGATTAGTTTGACACATAATATTTTATCACGATATAACGAGTGGGGTGTACTGCACATATAATAGACAGGCGTTTTTCTCTGGTTTTCCTCGTCAAATAAGCTAATCTGAAAGTGGGGTTTATGGAGTCATATGGGGAGACTTTACGATTGCCCTACCACTAGTGGTACGGCGGAAGCCTCTCCATACAAGTTTTATATCGTCACACTACCACTGTTTTTCTCCAACCATATTTGGTTTCCTGATAGCGCGAACCTGCAAAATGGATAGTCAAACTATGAGCTCAACTGAGAATTCAAACCCTGTTGTCTTTTTTGACATCACTCTAGGTGGTAAGTAAGGAAGATAATATTGAGTAATCAACCTTATGGACAGAGATCCTATCGCTTTTGGGGATGTCCAGCCTCGTCCCACCAGCACAACTCAATTAGAAATATGTCAATATGGAATATGGAGCTGGGAAATCTGCCTCATTAAATAAGATCTAAACAGGCTGAGCATACATCATCTCACAGGGGAGTCACTGGGACGTATCAAAATGGAACTTTTTACCACTATAACGCCACGAACAGCAGAGAATTTTCGCCAGTTCTGCACAGGAGAAAGCAAAAGTCCCCAAGGACGGCCACAGGGATACAAGAATAGCAAATTTCATAGAGTTGTGTGTACAATACATATCCTCAGGGCTATGTTTCTGGGGCTGACAAATACATTAAAGATCAAGGACTTCATGATTCAGGGCGGTGACTTTGTCAATGGCGATGGCACAGGTTCTTGTACCATCTATGGCACATCACGATTTTCGGATGAAAATTTCGTTTTGAAGCATGACCGTCCAGGGCTACTAAGCATGGCAGTAAGTCCTAGAACGAAAGCTTAGGGAAGTGGTGATGCTGACATGTCCAGAATTCTGGACCCAACACAAATGGCTGCCAATTCTTCATTACAACTACTGCGACGCCATTCCTAAACAATAAACATGTGGTGTTTGGACAAGTAGTGGAAGGAATGGACGTTGTGCGAATGATTGAAAACACTCGTACAACTAGGGATAAACCTAATCAAGATGTGACCATCATTCAGTGCGGGGAGATGTGATACTTGATCAAAAGGCCGTTTCGAGCCCTAAGATGTTTGAAGTGGATTCCCATATGCCCAAGCAACGAAGAAGCCATTACTTGTAGTGACCTTCTTGAGCTCTATCCATAGCACTTGACACACCTATAAGCTCTCTTGCCATACTTTTCTTTTCCCCTCCTTGTCCTCACAAGCCAGTAGTGTCACAATTTATTAAAAGCCGCATCCAGAGCTTAAAGCTTGAACTTGCTAAGATAATCAGAAGCCAAGGCGATAGCTTCGTCGGTTTTGTCTGGGCTAGTACCATTGCCAATAGACGTGGGCCCTTTGCCACCAGCCTTTCCACCGACCGCAGTAGAAACAATAGCCGCCCATTCGCTGGCGGAAGCTCCTTGATCGCTTATTGCCTAGTGAAAATACGAATTGTCAGTGCTAGACAAGGGGTACCGGGCTGGCGAGGATATTACCTTTGACACATAGCAGCCGTGGACGACACGTCCTTGGTTAGAGTCCGCGGCCAAGACGTAAACTGTTTTATCCTGCAGCTTCGACTTCACGTGGTTCAGGGATTCGCTAACAGCTTTTGCATTTGCTGAGATTGGAAGCTTAGCAACAAGCCACGACTTATCTTGGTTTTCTGGGTTTTGGAAGTATGAGGTAATTGCCTCGAGCGCCTTCTTCGATTCAAGCTTTTGTTGCGCTTTTTGCGAATCAATGATTTGCTTGTTGATATGTGTAAAGCGTTCACGGAACCTTGATTTTTGAACCGCTGAAATTAGTAACTGGCTAAGGTCGACTTGAATTTGCTTGGCATCCTGTTCTTTCTCAGGACCTAGAGCCATTGCTTCAAGACGATCCAAACGCTTCTCGAATTCCAGAGCGACGCGCTGCACTTCATGAGCATCCTCTCCGGTAACTGCAATTATTCTGCGGATGCCTTTGGCAATGCCGCTCTCTTCTAGGATAACGAGTTCCTTAATGTCGCCTGTCTTTTGCACATGAGTTCCACCACAGAACTCAATACTAACTTTTTCCCAACGAGGATCCTTAACATTCTTGAGGATCTCCTCCAGCTCCACGCCTACAGACACAACACGAACAGGATCTGGATAGGTCTCACCGAAAACAGCTCTAACCCCTGAGATCTGTCGGGCAGTTGCGAGAGGAACCTCCTGCGAGTAGACGGCGCAATTCTGGCGAATATACTCGGTCGATATATCCTCAATCCTTTCCAGATCTTTATCTGCAATCTGAGATTTATGAGAAAAATCAAACCTAAGCTTCTCAGCAGCAACAAGTGAGCCCTTCTGCTCCACACCATCTCCCAGTACCTCTTTCAGCGCAAAATTAAGAATATGCGTGCCTGTGTGGTTATTTCTGATGGGCCACCGACGAAGCTCGTCGTATTCACAAATGACTTCATCACCAACAGAAAGCGAACCATACTTCATGAATCCAGTATGAAGAACATACCCAGCATAAAGCTGAACATCGCCAACTTCAAGCTCAGCCTGTCCGTCAATGACAATTCTTCCTGTGTCATTTTCCTGTCCGCCTTGCTCGGCATAGAAATTCGTGCGATCAAGTATAAGCCCAAGTTGGTCACCCTCGGGTATCTGTTCCGTTGAGGAATGAAAGGATTTTCCATGGTAGATCGCCTTAACCTGGGCAGTAATGTTCCCTCTATCAAACTTGGCCGAATCATTCGTTTTGCGAACGTCATTCATTTTCTCCAATTTTCCGAGATCGTGAACATCCAGTTTGACGGTGTCGGCGGCAGCTTTTTTCTGTCCTTTACTTGCTTCCTTAGCTCTTGAGCGAGCCTCCTCGAACTCAGTATCATCAATTCGCAAACCACGTTCCTCTGCCATAATACGAGTCAAGTCGACTGGGAAGCCAAAAGTGTCATACAATCTCCAAACATCAGCACCGTGGAGCTTATCATCTCCCTTGGCCTTAGCTTGCTGAGCATAATGTTCGAATTGCCTTTCACCACGATCCAAAGTCTTTGCAAACGAAATCTCTTCCTCGTCAAGTATTTCCATAACGTCTTGCTGTTTCCGCTTGATCTCTGGAAACATGTCACCCATCTGATCCACAAGGGTCGGTACGATCTTGGAGAAGAAACTGCCAATCTCGACCCTGAAGTATTTTCTGGCATACCGAGCACCTCTGCGAAGCACCCGACGAATCACATAACCACGGCCCTCATTATTCGGTGTGACGCCATCTGAAATGGCAAATGTCAGGGTTCGAACATGATCTGCTATAACCCTGTAGGCCGTGTCGATTCCATCCGGATCTTCAATACCGAATCGTCCCTGATACTGCTGTGCTCCAGTGATGTCCTTGATGGTTTGAAATAACGGAGAAAACACATCGGTGTCATAATTTGATGACTTATTTTGAAGTACCGAGACCAGACGCTCAAAGCCCATGCCAGTGTCGACATGTTTATTCGGGAGGGGCTTCAAAGAACGGTCTGACTCACGGTTGTACTGAATGAAAACGTTGTTCCAAATCTCAAGAACGTTGGGGTCATCCTGATTGACAAGGCTGGAGGCATTGCGCCCCCCAATCCTGTCATAGTGGATTTCACTGCAAGGTCCGCAAGGACCCTGATCACCCATTTCCCAAAAATTGTCTTTCATATTCCCGGGAAGAATGTGGTCTTCCGGAACACCCACTGCTTTCCATAGCTCCTTGGCTTCCAAATCGGGTGAGAGGCCACCCTCCTTGCTCCCCTCGAAGTAGGTAACATATAATCGTTGCGGATCCAACCCATAGATCTTTGTCATGAGTTCCCAAGAGTAACCGATCGCTTCCTTCTTGAAGTAGTCGCCAAAACTCCAGTTACCAAGCATCTCAAAGAAGGTCTGTTGTAAGTCCCCTACTATCAGTACGTGCAATAATAATAACATGCATGAAATTCAATATCGCCTCACATGATGATAACTGTCCTTTCCCACATCGTCTAGATCCTATTATCGCTGCGGTTAGTTATTTCAGAAACAGTAAAGAGATTGCCTTCTCTTTGCCACTTACATTATGCTTACCGCCAGCACGGATGCACTATCGAAATAACTTAGTTTTGCGACTTTCATGGGGGGCAATGATTTTCATGTAATAACCTTTTGAGTATTGACTGCGCTCTTCAGGTTGGCAAAATCAGATTGTGGATCCACGGTGCCTAGGAAAATCGACTTGAACTGATTCATCCCGGCATTCGTAAAAAGCAAGGTTGGGTCCGAGAGAGGAACCACAGGAGCTGATGCAACTAGTCGTACGGTCCAGTGTTAGCTTGTTGAAAATTTGAGAATAAAAAATGCAGTATAAGGTATACCAAAAGTATGTCCATTTTGCTGGAAATATTGAATAAATGCATCCCGAACAGACTTTGCAGTCCACTTTGGACTACTTTGTAGATTTGAATCCATTCTAAATGGTGGTGAAATGGTGTTTGTAGGTAACGCACTTCGAAGTGGGGGAGGGGGAGGGGAAGTGTGAAGATGGTAGAATGTTCTGGGTTTTGACCTAATGGGCGACAGCAGATGAGTCAAAGCCAGTTGCCCATCCCTCAAAAGCTTAGGTGCTCGCATCAAGCTACCCATTCAGCGATGCATCCAGTTGCACCAGGTTGACTTTGCGCGTGCCCAGGATAGCAAATGGTAGATTATAAAATTCTTCTTGTTACTTTGCAGAAAGTTCTCTAATTGATTACCCGGCTGTTTGTGTTCGGATGGCGCAGCATCCTGATGCGGGAGTTTATCACGGAAAAAAGCGTCCCGCGGAGAGTGACCCTGATGGAGATCAGCCTCTAGCAAAAAGGTTTGGGCGCTTGCATATTGGTATGTCCTACCATGGCCTTGGCTCCTTCTCTCTCTCTCTGTTTTCCCTATTGCTGCCCTTTGTTTCAAATACCTTACCTTTCTGTCTCTTTTTTTTTCCTTTCCCTTCTTTTTTCTTTTTTCCTGTGCTTTGCTTTTCCCATCTCCTTGAACACATCCTCTAACACCACAACTTCAGATCCTCGAGCAATTCGCCATGCTCCTAGTGGAATTCGAGAAAATCTCGACGTTGGTCAACATGGTTCGTCAGCTTTGAATGACATGATGATATTGGACGACACGAAACATACGGTTTACATTCATGACCTTGAACGTGAAATAGCAGAAACTGAGCTTCCCAATGATTCTATCACTTTTCTGCCCGGGATCGGGGAGAGCTTGCGAGCAATCCCGAGATTCGTCGTCACAGAAGCAAAACCCATGTGCAATGAGCTGGTCCTCTATAGAGAACCAGCGTCACTAACGGTACCGAAGGAAAGAGACACTGTGCGTAAGGCTTTGATTGAGACAAGGGAGCGGGCTAGAACAAATCAATGTGGGCGACATCCATCCACATATAGCTCTATATATCCGGGAACCGTCACAGATCCTGGTAATTCAAACAATACTTGTCATCCGGGGGATGCAATGGAGATAGATGCTGGGATATAGGGAGTTCTAGGCTATCCCTCTTCTATCCCTAGACGGTCTAACTGGGCCATTTTAAGTTTAAACTCGTGCGGCTTCTCCATGTCGCATAGATACACTGAAAGGTCTTGTCGTCCTCTTGCCTTTGAGTCAACACAAACTTGTCGCAAATCATAGTAGCTGTGTGGGTTTTAAAAGGCTCTATATGGATAGGGGTGGGAGTTATCATCAAACTAAATGCTGGATGGGCTCTCTATTCATTTCAATTGTTGGGAGGCCAAAGGTAATGGATATTCTGCGTATTTTGACGTGCATTGAATCCATAGACATTCATAAGAGATAATGTCATTATATTGGTCTCTTCGTATCTTACAGGAGGCGCAAAGATTATGCTAAGCATTCAGTTACAGTGTAAGCTGGGTTAAACATATCCTTTCACCAATAATGAATAATTTCTACCGATGACTTTTATCCCAGCAGCCTTGCATTGAACATCTAATATTTGGTGGTAATAGTATTTTAAATAAAACATACCTCTCACCACAATAGACTCTTAACGGTCTAAGAGTGAAAGAGATATTTGATCCTATATTATAGATCCTTGCGTGAGTACTCATATATGTACCGCTGTAGAATAATAGTACCACACTTGTATACCTAATCAATAGGTAAAGTCCGAGTAGTTATCTGTCTGCCTACTCGTACTGTGTACTATTTCACCTCGCGTGAAGAGTCAAAGTTGTGCGGTTAGTTAACGTAACTGGTAAACGAGCCGCCACTGTAAGCGGCCCGCCATCTTCTGTTTTCCATAGTAAACAGCCTATTTTTAAGCAATAATATCTCAACCAATTCAGTTTATCTCTACTTTAAAATTAAAATATAACTTACTATACAGTAGAATAATTATATATAAACAGTACAAATCTTTCTAGATACTTACTACCAAGCTAAAATAAAATATACTATATTTTATAGTATATAGTAAGGATATATATAGGGAATTGTTATTTGGACCTCACGCTAAGCCTATATAGGAAGGCATAATACTATGTATTGGTAATACTACTAGTTAAGCGGGACTATTCTAGAATAGGAATGTAGAACTGTCTTCTCTCTCCCTCTTATATTTGAAAGGGGGTTACTAGCGTGTATTTTAAGTATATGACTCGCTTAACATCCCTATATAGGCTTAATTTGAGGTCCAAATAACTAGCGTGAGGTCCAAATAACAATTCCTTATATAAATTCCAGGGCTCTTTTTTACTTAAGTTTAATCTATATATAAGAAATATAATAATATTAGTACAATAACTTGATAATAAACTGATATATCTAATAATAGTTGAGATATGATTGCTTAGAAATAGGCTGTTTACTATGGAAAACAGAAGAAGGCGGGCCGCTTACAGTGGCGGCTCGTTTACCAGCGGGTTACAGTTACGGGGGGGTCAGAAATTAGTGGCTGGGGGTAGGCCTAGGAATGGTGCGGTCCTGGTCCCAATATTTAGGACTGGGACCGGACCTTGCAGTCTTTGGTCTTTTCTCATATTGCTAAAAACTGTACTATAGTCTTCTGTATCCTAAGTAGTCTTTATTCTAGAGGACTATTATTGTATAATCTTATCAAGATCTTTTATTTTTAGCTATATAAATATAATAATTTATTATAATAGTTTTTTATAATTATAATAATATTTAATATAAATACTGCTATAGCTTTCTGCGTTCTACGTTGTTGGTGGCATTCGGCCGCCGTAGTTAGTTTATATAGCAGCCAGTTTCGCCTAAGACCAATATATAGATATAACCTTACCAGCCAAATGTTACAGACCCAGACTAGTGCGGCATGACCAGGATAATATAATAGCTACGATAACAATAAGCGGTGAAATATTACTACTGGTAGAATATTACCGGACCTATGACATTTAAGCATGTAAATGTTATAACTATAATAATATTGAGAGATCTCAACATTACTAGAGCAATAATATTGGAAACCCCCGGTGTTAGCACAGTAATACCAATAAAATCCAATCCTGGTAAATATAGATATATCTCTTATATAGTATACTATAGATCAGACTAGTACTTGGAGACCAAGAATATATAAAATTACTTATTTATATATTTAGCTTAGTTCTTTATAATTAATCTATTCAGTTACTTAATAGCTATATTTTACTATAGATATATTTTTTATATTGTTACTAACTCAACTTATTTATACTATCTAATAATTAAGTATATATACTTAATTAGTCTAGTCTTTCTATTTTAGACTATCTTTGTGTAATATTATTTATTAACTATTATTAAATATCTGTCAGACCTATTCAATTATTATTATTATCGGTTACTAGTGGATTCTAGTTATTGAGATAAAATAGATTTAACCAAGATAGCCAACTAATCGCAGAGTCCTTGGACAAATATCTAAATATAATATATTAATTACTATCTGTCAGCTGCCCTAATCCTAAAGCGGAATAGTCTTAGGGCTGGCTTGAGAGGATATAAAAATAGAATAATAGTATAGATTGAATGACTAGATAAGATAGAATAGGCTTGAAGAGATCAAATGAATGAATAGGAAATCTGACTATCTGATAATCAGATAGTTGGTTGATGATCTGCTTGAATCCAAAAGATCATTTAGTAGATGCTTTTAGGCCTTATTTATAGATAATTCTTAGGCCTTGCCGCCTTGCTTTTGGTGAATGATTTCAAATCAATATAGAATTAGTGAATTTGTCATCATGACTAATTCTTGATTTCTAATGATTTCTAATGATTTATAATAAATTATTAGAAATCATTCAAAGTTATGAGTCATAGATTTATTCTAGATCTTGATTGAAAATAAGATTTCAATCTAGTCTGAAATAGGCAATACTATAAAAGCTTTCTAGAATATTTTCTAAATAGGAAATTTTACTTTGACACTATCTATAGCTTACTTTAATTAGTAGTACTAATAATAATTCTATTCTATATAATAATAATCAATATTATTATTAGAATATTTGATACCGGCATATATAATATCTTTATAATAGTTATATCTAAATTTTTAAAATAATTAACTATAAGTATAGAATAGGATAATTAGTTAATAGAGTAATAGATAAAAACTTTACTAGCTTATCTAGAATTCAGTAACTAAAGATTACTAATAATTATATTATTTAATAAAGATCTAAAATATTTTTTAGAAATCTAGATAGAACTATTTAATTTTTTAGAAATAAAATATTTTTATTCTACAGTATATTATTTATAACCTAATAATTAATTAGAGATAAGTAATCAGCTTATCAAAGTCTATCTATATTATACTATTACTGCTATAGATAATATTAAAAATTAGTTAAAATATATAAACAGATTTTAGATAATCTATAATATATTAATATATTCTGTAATAGATTATTTACTATATAAATTTATATATAATTTATTTCTTTGGATATCTCTTACTCTAAATATTAACTTAGAAAGTATTAATATCTATACTAAATTATATTTTACTGTTTATAAAACTACTGTAAATATATGAAAACTCTCTATAATAGTAATAAAACAGATCTATATAAAATATAAATCAATTATATTTAAGAAAAAAAAAGTACTCTTAAAACTATATAAAAATTATAAGATTTTAAGTATATTTTTAAGAAAAATTAAAAACTAATACTCTAGAGCTTTTAAAATACTATAATAAGTTAGTCTACTAACTTATTTACTTAATTTTATCCGGGACTAATATCTATATCTAATTATATTAGTAGTATATTTTGAGAAGTATTTTAAAAATAATAATTTTTTTGGGTAATAACTAGAATCTCTAAAATCTATAATAATAGAATACAATAATAATAATAATTACTATAGAATCAAGTAATTTATTAATAAATAAATAATAAGAGACAGAGAAAAAAAGAGTATAAAGAAAATTAAATATTTAATATAATAGAAAAAAATATAGATAAAAAAATAATATATAATATAATATTAAAAATTTATAAAATATATTAGAGCTAGTAAAAAAATATAAAGAATAAAATATAACTTAATAATTCTATAAGTAAATTTAGTTTATATTTAGTATATTTCTTTTATTTTATTTTTATTTTGTTATATTATTTTTAATTTTATTTAGTAATCTTGTTTTATAGATATACCATGGAACTATAGCTTAGTGGAGATAAAGCTGTAACAGTACTTTAAAAATATATTAAAATAGCTCTAAGTAACTCTAGTAACTAGATAAAATATATAATAAATTAAATATAACTTTTTTTCTTTTTTTACTACTAAATTATTAGTAGCCGATTATATTGTCTTATATAGACTTTAAAGAGAGTTATCCACTATTAATGTTTATCAATTAGAAATTAAGTATAATATCTATAATTTATATTAGTACAATACTAGACTTTAATAATATAAAAATATAACTAAATATCTACTTAAAAGTAATAGATACTAAGATATTCTTATAGATAACTTTTAAACTAGTTCATATTTATATAAGAATAACAATACTGATTTATAACTTTATAATATATTACTAGCACTAAAAATAAAATAAATTTATAAAAGAAATTATACTTTGAGAATATTTTATAATAAAAATAAAAGTACTTGACTATACAGTTAACTTTATCTATAGCTATTAGAAATTATATTATTATATATTTATAAATAATCTAGTTAATAATAATCTATATAATTTTAATCTCTAGATATTACTCGAAGATAATAATAATATTTAATAATTTTATATT
>NW_022475505.1:0-54658 GCF_009193585.1 Aspergillus caelatus
CATTTGAAAATCGTTCCAAACACCTCACAAAAACCCACACTACGAATCTAGAAGTAGTCAGAAGAGTAAGAAAACAGAAAAGCAAAAAGAATGAAGCCAAAGAATGGCAACCTACCCGATCTACCTCCTTGCCGAAAGCGGCCTCCCGCGAGACCACCACGCCCTCTTCGTCGAGACTCACGATAACGGCCCCTCCACTGGCCATATCTACCACGTCAAAGGCAACATCCAAGAAGGCATGGTCTTTGAGCACCGGGCTGAGCAGACGCCGGAGGAAATCCCCGCGTTCTGTGGCAAGGAGAAGCTTGGTGTGGTTGCGGTTGCGGAGTACGGGCGCGTCTTGGAGGTTTGTGAGGGCGTGCCGGTGCCCAAGAAGCAATTCCAGGGAGCGAGAAGGTTGTATCCGCGGGAGCCGTTGAGACGGTATCAGGAGTGGGTTGCTGAGGCTGTTGATGCTTTGAAGGGGGAGGGGGTTTTAGTTGAAATTGGCTAGTTTGCGTAGTGGGCTGTTTTTGTTTACGTGGGGGTTTTACTGGGGCTAAGAGTGGTTTTGTTTTTGTTTTGTCAGTATTGCTGGATTAAAATAAATGTTTCTACTTGTTTTTGTTCTTGAGAAGTGAGGATCGTATGTAGATAGTAGATATTGTTATGATCGTGATGTTCATCTTCGATTCGATATACTGGGGAAGCAATGTGGCTAATCCCGAAATGGTTAGCGTGGTCGCGATATGGCGTCGGCATAATTCAATTCAATCAATTCACACTCCGCCCGCAGTATCCTCTGCACTTCTGCCACGGCTCTGACGCGCACTTCCTAGGGAACAAGAAGTGCTAATCAAAAATGTCCGAGACAACCCCCAAACACGCAACTGACAATCCGTCAGCATCCCCGTTGGAGGGGCGAAATGACCCAGTGACCCAGGAAGAAAACAGCCCAGAAGGAGACTGGACAGGGACGCAAACACAAACACAGGCACCAGATAGGCCCAAGGAGGACACAAGGGAAGAACAACAACAACAACAAAAAGGCAAAGAGCGAGAGGAAAAGGAAGAAGTAAATAAAGAAAACGCCGCTGAGCGTGAGGACGATCAAGAGGAGGAAGGAGAAGCTTCAGCGCCACCATTACCAGATGAAGAGGTCCCACCACCGCTTCCCAACGAGGCTCCTCCCGGTGATGATGATGGGTGGGAACCTGTCTGGGATGCCAACGCTGGAGCGTACTACTTCTATAACCGCTACACGGGCGTGTCGCAGTGGGATAACCCGCGCGTGCCGGAGGCGGCGGCGGAGCCAGCAGGTCCTCCTGGCGTAGAGGCCAGCGCTCCGCCCACGGAGAAGGACGCGCCCGTGGTAGGCGGCTATAACCCTGCCATCCACGGTGACTACGATCCGACGGCTCCGTACGCCCAGCAGTATGAGCAGCCGCCCCAGGATACATCTGCCGTGGCTCCTGGTACGGATCACTACGCTGCGGTTGGAGCGTTCAACCGGTTCACCGGGCGATGGCAGAATGAATCACAGAACCCCGAGAACCATAATGATCAGAATAAATCCTACCGGCAGATGAATGCCTTCTTTGATGTGGACGCTGCGGCCAATAGCCATGATGGAAGGAGCCTGCGGGCAGAGCGGAGCGCTAAAAAGCTCACCAAAAAGGAACTGAAAATGTTCAAGGAGAAACGGAGAGAGAAGAAGGAGGAAAAGCGAAGGGCATGGCTACGCGATTGACCGGATTCAATCCACAGGCGATGTCTTGTCATTGAGATACCTTTTGTTTTATACGGACGGGCTTGGGCGTTTGTACTGTAGTTCATGGGTCGCATACGATAGAGCAGCGTGTACTTTCATTTCTTACAATAAATGTAACATATTCATCTGCTCCATCCCTCGGGTAACTGCTCGCTGAGCACTTTACAGTAAATAAGTGATGCAGATATGAAATGCCGACAAATTGATCCACCGGATCACATGACCCGGCATCAAAGTTCTCAGCAACCATCCGATGCTTCACAAAATCGAGTATAGCACCCTCAAGAATATATAATCAAGGTATGTGGATTTCTTATTGTGATTGCACTGTGCCCTGTATATCCTAAGACCCCTGTGTAAACATTGCACTCATACCTCTCATATACATATATGTGGGGTGTTGAAGACTGAGGGGTTGATATACTATCACAAAAAGAAAAAAAAAGAAAAGAAAAGAAAAGAAAAGAAAAGAAAAAGACGGCGACGTGATAGATGATAGAAACTCTACAAAATGTCCAAACCGCATTTTGGCTTCAAAATCAAGTTTCCGTCATTTTCTAGTTATTTGCTTTTCTATTTCTTATTTTTTTTCCCTGAGATATTTACATGACATCTCTTGGGCATCAAAATTCATATAAACCTTTATAACCTCTACCCCCCACCTTCACCAAAACCACACCATCTCCAAAAGAACCACCACTAACGAACTCCCCCAGATACCCAAAAATCCCACAATTCAAGCGTCACTCAGACCTTGAACAGATCATCACAACCACGTGATTTCAAAAGTAGAGAGGCAAAAATGTCCACAAAAACCCCCGTCACATTAACCGTCGACGCAATCGACGATCTCATCTACGATGCTCGCGCCGGCGACCTCGATTCCCTCAAGTCCGACCTGGCGGCCCTGAGCACCCAGCACAGCTGCCCGCAGGCCTGGATTGTGGCGTCGGCGATCGACTCCGAGCCTGAAGAGGAGGGTGGTACCGGATCATGCCTTTTGCATTTTCCTGCTGCGAATGGCAATGAGGGTATGTACTTCTTTTCCTTTTCTCTTTCCTTCTTTTGGCCTTTTACGGTTGTTTTGGGAGAAGGTGTAAGGGAGTTGGATGTGTGGTATTGGAAAGGGAAAGGCTAATTGGGTATTTAGACATCTTGAACTTCCTCCTGGGAGTTCTCACTCAGGGTGAGACTCAGCTGGATCAGGCTCAGGTGGCGGCTGTTGTTAACCATCGTAATCACTCGGGTAACACGGCGTTGCACTGGGCGGCGCTGAACACGCATTTGGAGTGCGTGAAGGCGCTTGTCGGGGCTGGTGCTGATATCTCCATTAAGAATGATGCTGGCTTAGATGCTGTTTTCCTCGCTGAGAGGGCTGATTGGACTACTGAGGAGCAGGGTGAGGAGCAGGAGCAGGATGAGGTTGAAGTTGAAGTAGGGGCTGAGGCACAGGAGGGTGAAGGCGATGCTGGGAAGATGTCTAAGGGGAGACAGGTTGTGGAGTGGTTGTTGAGTTCGGAGAAGGGTGGTGAATTGGAGACCGGTGCTGGGGAGAATGCTCCTGCTGCTGCGGAGGGATCGACGCAATGATTTACGCTTTTATGGCTTTTATTTTATTTTTTTTTTATAGATGTGTGGGAATTGGATAGAAAAGTTTTTTTTATTTTTTTTACCATTTCATCTAGTGATAAGTCGTACATTCGTCCCTCGTTGCTTCGGCGTGCCGCATCCCATCCTGTCTAACTTTCAATTCCCTTGACTACCTGGGGCCTGTTTAGAGTTAGGCTTGGGCGTCTTTTCACTACCAATTTCTCGAACTTTCATGTCTAGTCCGACTCGGAATCGACGGCTGCGCCAAGTAACGGTTACGCCACCGTAGAAGGCCCAGATCCATATGGGGAGGGCTAAGCACTCGCGTCCAAGCCACGCCGAGAACCACTGAAGGAAAGTTCGTCTAGTTAAACAGCGAGACGGAGGCCGTGCAAAGGGTGGCGTGTCCTCATCGAGCTCAACAGATTTGGCGGAATGCAACTTGATATACAGCGTCCAATCGGTCAGTATCCAGACGGCCAGGCTGAGGAAGAAAAACGCGAAGAAGGCAGTCCATGTGGTCATATAAGTTGCACAGCAGAACCCTTTTTCCTGTAGGAATTGGGCCAAGGACGTGGTCACTCCCCAGGCGCCGTAACATGAGCACAGTAAGGACTCCGTGCCCGGCTCGACTAAGGTCGCTAGGAGAACGGTGAACTTGCGGACACGTAGCCAACGAACCCGGCGTGCGATGTAATCCCCAACGCTCATGTTTCCCACAGGCTGGATCGCCAGATCTCCGAAGACCATGCTATGC
Source organism: Aspergillus caelatus (assembly GCF_009193585.1). Classification (NCBI taxonomy): domain Eukaryota; kingdom Fungi; phylum Ascomycota; class Eurotiomycetes; order Eurotiales; family Aspergillaceae; genus Aspergillus; species Aspergillus caelatus. The sequence continues at coordinate 4,098 of NW_022475505.1, forward strand.
TTGCCAAACCGCTCGCCTTTCTCTTTCTCCTCGCGGACGCGATTCTTCCACAGTAGGTCCCCAATCAGATGATCCTCACAGATATTGTCTGAAAAGTAATCGATACCAGGGTTGCGCTTCTTGGGATCGGTAGGGGACGGCATTGTGAGATAGTCGAGGTGCGACCGCCGGAACATGTTGGATTTGCCCACGATACAAGGTGCGATGAGAACTGTGTTGATTGCGGTGTACATTTTTGCATGAGAAGACGAAAGGAACAATTCTTCTAAGCGGCCTCCACCTGTCGCAAGAGTGCCCTGTTCGCGTTTGGTGATAATCTGTGCCGAGGACACATCGCTGTTGGAATCTGCATCGCCGTTGGTATACGACTCTACAAGTGCATCTTGCTCCTCTGTCGAATTGGCACCGCTAGTGACGTCCACTACAAGCGGCAAGTGATGCACAAATTTGTACTTTTTGCCCGAAGTAGCACCAAATCCGCAAAGCCGGTCAACCATCCTCCCACAGACGCCTTTACCTACCCAAACATTGCAATCTATGATCCAGACAATATCACCCTTGGCCTCTCTATAAGCCCGGCTCATGTTCCGAATCTTCGGATTTGGTCCCAGATCGTAGATACGTTCTCCGTTTGGCTGGAGCAAAGGATCCTCTTCCTCGATGAAGATGCGTGCACCGGCGTGTGGAAAATCGGACACAAGCTTTTCCAGAGTTGGGTAGCCAGGATCGTTTCGAGATGCGACACAAAAATAGACGGTCAGTTTATCGGCAGGGTAGTCCTGACGGAAGGTCGAGGCCAGACAATCATACAGATTCGGCTCGAGACCTTTGACGGGTCGGATTGCAGTAACATGGGGAGCGTCGGAGGCAGTCGCGGAGTGGGATTTCCGGGGTCTTTGGAGAAAGTATCGCCATCTGTTTGAGACCGCATTAGTTTGTGTCACAATAGCCATAGGTTTGAATACACCCAATAGAAAGGAGAAAAGATATCAGAAAAGGGCATCATAGGCCGAATAGGAAGCTTTACATTTGAAAGTATCCCAGATAGCAAACTAAGACCACGGTTGTATACCAGATCAGACACCCCCAACCCACGATCACAGACCACTGGAGCCCGCCATTGCTAATGGTCGGTCCAAAATCGAGGGAGATCGAACGCGATTGAAGCTTTAGCATAGGCGGATATCGACGCGGTGAGAGACAATACGGTTGGCAAAGAAAAGATGTAATTAACGTCACAACAACATTCTATGGACGGGAAGCTGAAGAAGTGAAGTGCGGAGAGAAATAAATTGCGGTCAGTTGACTCTTTGCAGGAGGCCTTAACACTCGACGATGTTTCAACCTTCAACCTTTGCTTTTTTTTTTCCCCCTGGTGGCTGCCACGCAACAACCGAACGAGGAAAAGTTATGAACTAAATTAGTTCCGTGGTTGTTCCATTCGGATGCAACGGACGGCGTCCATATTTATGGGTCGGTTCATCATGCGGTGGATTCCTGTAATTTCGCCCGTTCCGGAGAGCCGCGTCGAACGAGCTGTGTCTTGTTTCGAGTTTGTTTTACATAGGATAGCAGTCCCGATATACTTGGGTGTGAAATTAGAAGGAAGATATTCAGAGGAAGTGTCATAACCAACACGAAACCAAATTTATGATTACACATTTCCAGGAATCGAATTGATCACTTCTGGTATTTAGTCCATGTGGCCCGTTCACTGTCATTTATCGGTCCCACGGATCTAAATCTCCCAGCTGACGGAATAGCGATAGATCCAAGAATAGAATCGAGAACAAGACAAACGTCCAGAGACCAATTGCTGCTCTGAATATACATTTTGATGGCCCTGTTTTTTCCAAATTAAAAACCCCAAATCGCTGAAATGTCCCATAAACCCGTTTACAACTCCAGTCAATGCGAGAGGCATCTGCTGTCAGATCTAAGCCTTCTTCTTCTTCCGGATCAAGTTTGCTTGAAGCACATTGATTCCAGAGGATTCATTCATCCTTGTTGCACTAGTCTCTGCTGTCACTGCACCTGAGACTGTATCACTCCCCTCGCGCCCTTCATTCTGTGCTGTTGTTGCTGTCGTCGCTTGGCTCTGGTCATCTTTCTTTCGCTTTCGAACCAATCCAGTGTTGATGATGTTTGTCGTTGGAGCGGGTTTATCGGCAGATTCTCCAGACGTATTCCTTCCTGTGACTTGCTGACCGACCCAAAGCTGGTCCACGATGGATGCAACTTTCTCACTCCATGCCATAGTGCTGGCTATAGAAACCTTTAGGTTGTAGAAGTCTTGCTCAAGTAAAAAATTGATCGCGGTTTTGTAATCTTCTTCGCTCATAACAGCATGACCCCGGCCTGCTTCTGGCCAGTGAAACGCGTTCAGGTCTGTGATCGGCTGTGTTTTGGGATGGGTCTCAGAAGATAAGCTGCCTGTCTGGGAGGATGGGTCTTGCACAGGACCACCTGACGTTGTCTCTGCTGTAGAATCTTTGGCAGCGTCTGAAGACTGGGAATCAGTAGAACCAGACTCTTCTGTCCGAATGGGGTTTGAATCCATCTGGTCTGATGTAGGGACGGTCATTGGCGAGGAATCCTCTGCTTTCTCTTTAAAAACAGGTCTGGAGCTTGTCATTTGAACCGAATTGACAAGTCCTGGAGGGTTAATAACAAGCCACAAGAATCCGACCAGTCGCCCAGCAGAACACTCCTGCCGGAAAGACATCATCTCCCAGAACTGGTCCAGAGATTTGACACTCCTCCATTGCCCAGCGCCTTCCTTTGAGCCCCCGGCCTCCGATTGTTGCGGGAGCTCATCGTCCAAGTCAACTAGGAAGCGCGTTTTCGGATCATCTGGAAAACGAGGAATCAAGCAGCGTGGAGGCGCGTTGGTGTTGTCGCACAGCTGATGAAGCGGGTAGCTGTTCAGCCACCTGGGGCGTCCTTTATCATCTGATTTTGCGGTGCCAGGGAAGAAGCCTCGAGTTTCAAACTTGTCACATCCTGGGACAATCAGGAATGCTGTTGCGGAACTTTTAGCGGATTCCATGGCACGGTCAAGGAGACCTTTCTCGTGGGATCCTGATTCCGGCTCATACTCGCGTAATATGGGATCGACAGCGCGACACCACCATTTGATCAGACCCCTATCGTCGAGAACATGCTTTCCCGAATTTTCAATGCTGCCAGGGAACAGATACTGGTTCTGAGCCCGTGCGAACAAGGACACCACTAGCCGAACACCCGGCCGTTGATGTGTCTGCACCAGGAAAGATAGGAAGCCGTTAGAGATGCGCCTGATGAGCGAAACTTTCGGTGCATTTTTCAGTAAGTGCAGGAATCCAGTAGAATCGGCCTTGGAGACGAAAACAGTCGTTAAATGCGCTGTGCTGTAGACCAGAACTTCGATTCCAAAGACGATGATCTCGGATCCATCATGCTCGTCGGCATTCACGGAGACCGTCAGAAAATGGTTTTCACAAAATGTCGACTCGGGCTCTTCCCCTGGAGGAGGCGCGAAGAGCGCTGTGCATGGGGTAGGAGCTGACGAGATATGGCGAATGGTGACCTTGACACCGGTGGGGAGCACCTTAGCCAAGAGATCCCCCAGATCAACATCGACCTTAGACATCGAGTCTGTTGAGAACTAGACTGTAGGCTTCATATAAAAGCAGGGATTAGAATTATTAGTCGCGCGTTATTTTTCCTATTTATCTCTTTGCTTTCCCCTCTTATGATCTATTTTTCCTTTGGCCCAGAAGCCTCACGGACGGGTCACGTGCAGCGGACAGGCCTTTTTCAGCTGATCGTCAGGGAAACTGTTTACTTTTTCATCACATCTTGATAAGATCGTGAGATTCTATCGTGTAGTCTCTATGACGCTTTACCAGTCACATCACCCGTAGTTCTCATGGCCGAATAATTATTTGAGCTACAATGACTATCGCCGTTAATCAACTCTATTTTCGATGTACTAACAATCTAATCCCCTAATGGCAGATCATGCGGATATGTATATATTGTACAATCAGAAATAAGCCGCAACAGCATCCAGATCATCAGCATTCAACAAAGCGACACCTTCCTGGAAAAGCGTCCTCCATACAGCATTACGGGTCCGGATCGGATAATAAGGAGTCTCCCAGTATCTCGCACCAATTCCCCTTTCCTTTGCAGTACTAATCTGGGACCGAAGGGTAGCCAGCTGCTCGTCACTCAGAACAGCATTATCCTCACTATATGCGACTGAGCCCACTGCCTCTTGGAAGCTAGTAGATGCAATAGGAGAGATCAAGGACGTGATCTCAGGATTTTCCTCTAGCGCATCTAGATGAGCATCGAAGAAGTAGTCGCGATTAGCAACCGGTCCAACCATATCAAGAGGCGTGTTGCCTGTCCCGATGACGGTTACGGGACCACTTGTCACCGTCTTGTTGTCTTTCAACGACGTCAGATAGCCCTCTTTGCGGAGTGGCTCTAACGCAGATATAACAGCTTCAAATGTTTCAGGTCCTGACGTTTTTACATCGACGAAAAAGTAAAGGGTTTGCGAAGTAGTAGTGTCAAAGACGCCGCTGGCACAAGGTTAATACCCACCAGCAGGAGAACTAGCAAGACTACTTCATCAAACTCACTTTTTCGTGGGTGAAGTCACAAATCGAGTTTGGGGGTTTTGGCGCTTTAGCACATCTAACATTGGATTGACGTAGAGGGACTCGAAAGTTCGCTCCTCAGTCAAGGAGGATTCATCATGCCCGACCTGTGGGCGTCAGTGTACGTCACTCATGTAGAGCTGGGAATCAATCATAGAACTAACGTAAAGTGTACCGTTATAAAGCCACACATCGGCTTCTGTTGAAACACAGCCCTTGGAGATACCTAAATGGCGTTAGCCTTGCTTCCTCATGGAGATCTAGATTTCTAGATTGGCCGTACCAGTGTAGAAGGGAATATCTCTCCAGTAATCACTGCCATAAGATGGTTACTAATTCCCCATGTTATGAAAAGGTTATAGCAGTGGGAAAAAGAAAGAATAAACAAAACTATCGTGGCCTACTTGTGAGAGTGGACTGGTATCTTAAATAGTCGGAATAGATTGTATTAGCAAATTTCCTTTCCAAACACCCGGATACCCCCTGACAAAAGGTCTCCCCTCCCAATGGCAGCGATTTAAGATGAACTCACAGGCATTATACCCCTGGTAAAATCGGTAGGGTATCCATATTCATTGCCACCATGTGTGTTCTTCAGTACACTCTGAAGCTCAGTCGAAAATCCAGCAGCCAGTCCTGGGGATAGGAGAGCTGCAGATGCTGCGACAAAGAAGGGCTGGTAAAAAATCATGTTCACCTGCAGACAACACTAATAGAAGATATTAAGAAAAAGTAAATAATGCGCAAAATATTTCCAGGAGATGTACCAAATGATTTATATATACGATACAAATGGAGCGTTTACACTGGTTGTTTGTGTTGGAAATCGAATCAAATGAACGCCGAGAAGTGGTCCACAGCCAATCACGACCTCACGTGGTCAACAACATACACCCCCAACCCTCTCATGAGAGAGCGGTAGTTTTACACAAGAATATCGATATTTACGGATTCATAGTCAGATATAGACTTCGATACCATCTCTTTGCCTCCACTGTCATACAGTCTGGAACGTTATATGGTCCTGGCTCTACAATTGAGTCATTGGCTACCGAAAGAATACATCAATGTGAACTTCCAAACCCTGACACAGATATATTAAAAATATTGAAAAAAAAAAGAAAGACCAAGCAGATCGATATAGTATTGAAGAGGCTAGCACTTCTATATACCCCATGGGTGTTCATAAGAAAACATATTTGATTGCAAACGCCACCAAGGTATCATTAAAGATGAACATAAATAAGATCATTGGAAAACAAGCTCAGCTCTTTATAGAAACGTGACGACACAGATTCAACCTGTTAGAAAAAAGACAATAGCTTTAAGTAACAGCAGATCAGACTTCCCGAACAGATGGAGCCCTGGAACTGTTCTGAGAATCCTGCGTGCTGGCCCTCCGGAGACTCAGGTTCCCGATCCGTTGAACCAAATTACTACCAACAGCGTCTACAGCGCCCTTTGGAGCGAGCAACGTGGGTCCCTGTGCTGCAGCCTCTTGGACCTTGAATAGTTTGATGCCGGTTCCATTCCACACTCCAACGGTACCCGGCGTGGCGCCCGAAGCGGAGCCAACGACCATCTCACTCGAGAAGATGAATCCCCACAGTAAGGATTCATACCAGCCCATGGAAAGAGCTGACCATTCGAAGGAATGTACACGGGTGGGAGGGGGCTCTGAGATGATACTTTGGATCATTGGTTCTTCCGCGAATGAAGGGATATTTGTGATTAGAGTCCGAGCTTCCGGGCTAGAAGTACTTTGTAAAGCGGACTCAGGGATGTGGGGCATAATGGCTGAAATGATAGTAAGAATAGTATGGAGTGGTAGGTCCGGGAGCCAGGACTCAAGCTGAAAATTCTGCCGTTAGTAGGCTGAGCGATACCCGGGAAACGGAAGATTGCTTACCCAAGCTACAGTTGGCGTGAAACCACTGGGAGTCGTTGGGAAGGCCGCCGACATACTACTCTGGCTGGTCATACTATTTTGCCTAGAAAAGGATGGCTGTCCAGCAGGCATCTTGCCCCGTGCCTTTTCGGACATTCCCCGTAGCTGTAGTGGTACGCTTTCATCGACAGCAGATGAAATTGAAGGTCTACGAGAGCTCTGAACAGATGGAGATGATTGTGCTGGCGTCTTCTGCTCTTCTTGCTCGTCATCTGAATCGTCCCCACCAATTGCGAACGGACTGTGTTCTTCGGGAATACGCCCCAACGGTGACCGCGCACCAGAAGCTGTGTGAGGATCATCTTCAGACGCCGATAGGACCGGGCTGGAAACAAAATCGTAAGACCCGCCTTCAGACTTCCGTCTTTCATTTTGGCGTTCTATTTCCTGCTGTCCGCTCTCGAGCGTAAATTCTCGAACTGCCTCAAAACGTCTCCTGTGTTTAAGAATGGCGTATACCAGGCATGAATTTTCTGCCAGACTCAGCGACTTGTTTGGAGTGGTAGCAAAAGTACAACTTACTGGTAAATTGATGTTCGAGAAGCGCGTTGACGGACTCAAGTACTGAGGAAAGAAGGACATGATTCGTCTCGTTAGCCAGTAGGAAGCTGGGGGCAGACATTGAGGAGAAGAGCTGCAGAAGTTTGGAGCATGCAGCTGGGGACAGATTTTCGACGTATGCAGCTATGTTATTGATGATCGCTAGCAACGCGGGGTAGACAGCGGTTAATTTGCCTTTGCTTCCGGTGATCAGGGTATGAACGGACTGCTTGCGTCAGTTGAACCAGTCAATTTGAAGAATAGCAAATGACAAACCATAATCAAGTAATCAGCATAAGACCCCCTGAAACCAGGAATACGGATGCTTTGTGGAAGCGTCTCTTGAGCTTCGAATTTCTTGTTCAGACTCTTCCCAAAATTGGGTTCGACGCTCATTGTCTGTGTAATGAAAATACACATCCTGACCACGCCTTGCTGTGAAGGGTCAGACTTGTATACAATAGCATAGAAGAGACAAAGAATGACGAAGTCGTGCGAGCGATTGGAGTCGATGATGAATGATCTAAATCGCTTATTGCATTGTAAAGCTTCCCAGAAGAGCATCATCATCTCGGGTGCCCACTTGACAGTCTTTTGACTACCAGGAAGGTAGGAATTTGTTGCCTGCATCTGGCAACCGTGACGTAAGCAGAAAGAAACCCTCAAAGAAGGTGGTTAAGACCTACTGGCTGATTTAAGATTCTGGTCATGCCATCAACGAGGAATTGGAAGTCCTGCGGCCTATGTAGCCTTCCGAAGTAATGGCGGTAGTAATTTTTTGGCGGAGCTCCGCGCCCATCTTCTGGAATTGGATATAAGAGAAGCACCAAGAGAAACTGCAAGCAATATATAACTAATATTTGCTTAGGATCTTTCCACACAACATGGTCATAGGGCACCCTCCAGGAAGCGGGATTATATTTGATGGCCTAGGGGTGTCAGCAAAGTCCTATACACGGACGTCGAGATGGGGGTCTACACATACTGTGTTCAGTAACGAGCATAGTAGCGTTAGAACGGCCTGCTTATCAGGACATGTTGCAATGTACGTGATGGCTTTGACACCTTGGACTGGCAATAAACCTGCTAGAAGGTCAGCTAGGGCCATCATTAGTGAGAATTGACATCACCTACCTGAAGGCATGTACATTGCCTTTCCAGTTAAGGTAAGTAAAAGCCGAATGATTTCGCAGCGGTTGTTTTCCAGCTCTTTGTTCGAGCCCATAGATGTATTGCAACCAACACCGCTCTGCCATATTGAGTAGGACACTTTGCTTTTGGCCGTCGGGAGCTTTGGGATGGTGAAGTCTGTGTAGAAGAGAAGATCCACAAGTGTATCAATTAATTCCTCAGCCAAAGGCTTCACCTCTTCATAATCATTGGGCCCTGGCGACGCTCGTGGTTCTTCGGCTTGGGCTTCATCAAAGAGTATCTCGGCTGCTACTTGTGCTTCTCTTGTCTTCTTCTTCCGACGGCCCCAAAAGAACTTCTCTTCCCAGTCCTCTAGGTGCTCAGCTTCGTAAACGAATGGGAGGATACGGGTCAAAATGCGAATACAGTTAAGGGCGTCACGGTCGGGAGCAAGCTCAGGGTCCGGAAACGAGGGATGGTTTTTCAATATACTGAGACGAGATGTTACAGAGAGTAATAGCGTTTCGAAGTTGGATAGCGCGTTGTCGCGAGTCCGTCGTATGTCGGCGGGGGTGAATAAACTGAAGACATCTTCGGTGGACTCTGGGAGCTCCCAGAACTACCGTACAAATGTCAGAGATACCAAGAAACCTCCACATCGGTAAAGGAGATGGGAAACGAACTCTGGCCCAGTACGGATCGTCGGCAGGTATGTCCTTCTCCTCTGAAAGACGGAAGATTCCCTGCTTGAAGACTAGCTTTGACTCCGAAGCTCCCATTATGAAGCCACCGCCTGTGTTTCACGGAAATGTCGGCCTCATGCAGTCACGAACCGTGATGATCTAAATTCAGTGTTGAATATGACGCTTTTCGAAAACGGTGCTTTGGAAATTACTCCAATCGGTGATTGCCGCGTGTGGATGAATGTCAATGGAGGTAGTTGGCATTCTTGGGCCAATGCATAAAGCGGGAACTAGAACTTGGTACTAGACCCGCGGAGACTCCGACATCAGAACTGGGGAACGTGGGAAAAAGCTGCCTAGTTGCGCATTGTGCGGTCCATGCTTATTTTCCTCAGCTAAGATATATTTCCGAGAATTTCCAATGCGTCATAGTTATACATTTCCTGTCTACCAAGAAAAATTCCTATGAAAATATAATGCTTAAAATGAACATTGAAAAATCGATCTTTTCAAAAATGGACACAGTGCTTGCTGAACGCCCTTCAGAACATATGAATATATGATTGTCTCCACCCTAATGCACCAAACACCAACGAAAGTAATTCATAGACTACCATTGCTCGCTGACAACCGCCTGCTCCGCTCATACAGCCACTTGTTGCTCAGACCCAGATTAACACGCTTTCCCCCAACTGGTGACGGAGTCGGAGGACCCATACTCGATCCGAAGCTTGATTCGCGAAAGCTTGATTCACGAAAAGGTGAGTTTCGACCGAGAGGCGATGGAGAGCCGAAACTCGGTCTCCGTCCATTTTCTCTTCCTCCGTTTGAAACAGCCTTGTGGACTAATGGACTAGGAGAAGGTGAAAACAATGCGCCCGACGATACCCTACGGCCAGAAGCACTGGCGCTGGTCGACAAAGGCGAAGCACTTCTGCTGGCCGGGCTTGCTGCCCGCGACCCAGAGAGCCGATATTTGGGTGGAGTGATGTATGTAGATCCCGGCGTAGGCGGTGCTGTAGCAGATGGATCAAGTCCTAAAAGGGCGCGTTGCGTAGGAGTGAGAGGGATATCGGAGAGGTTGTCCTTTGGGCGAATGAGAGGGTATAGTGCCACAAGGATATTGAGAATGAAGATAAGTTGTAACACAAGTAGGGAAAGATCAGGATATGTAGAGTACTGGCTGGACTTTTCGAGTCGAAGAGAACTGTGCCGAAATTGTTAGTCTGCGCGTCACAATCGACCTCCCTGTCACTACTTACTAGGATTTGAAGGTGTTGCCAAAGATCCAGGTTGCTAGTAAAGCAGCACCATTACACAGAACTCTCTTGATATTACTATCCCCAAATGTGCCAGCATTCTGTCGCCTCACTATTTCATTCAACTGTGGGTGGCGCCATTTTCCTGGTGTCCGAGACTCGTCTGAAGTAGGTGCAGGCGAAGATGCCGCCCTAGGGGTAGATGGAGCGGATAGGGAAGCCATTGATGTGTACGAAGACGTAAAAGTACAAACAAAGAGAAAAAGGAGATAGCCTGCACAGGTGTGAGTATGATGTCCTCAATATTGCACAAAGAGATCCAGAGAACTTACCTTGAATTTGGGGTGTTAAAACTTACCTTACCTGTGCGACGCTGTCTTAGGAAAAAGTCACCTGAGCATTTGTGTATGATTCTTCGGCGTTAAGTAGTTATATGAGTTCAAAAAGAGTCATAACCATATCGTGGTGGGCAGCGCGACTGGCTCTTCAAATGCTGTGGTACGACAGTGCTTGTTTTGATGATCGGTGCGTCCTGCTCACTGGCAACCACAGCCACAAGCGCATTTGACGCGGAGTTTTCAGGTAGCTCGGTAACTTTGAAGTATTAAACGCCGGACCCGCGAATGGTCTCCACATCTACCCTGAGCTGAGGTCACGTCACCATCTCGCTCCAGCCTAGAACCCGGCCCTTACTACGGAAATAAAGAAACAATCGGGACCTTCACCCTTCAGTACATCTCTTATCCTACATGACGACACATTGTCGATATAAGTAAACTCAAAATGGCTTCGGAAACGTCGCTAGTGGCCAAGCTAGATACGTTGGTCGCTGACGTCCTGGCTGACTGGAACATATACACCACTCTCATCGCAGGGACTATTGTCGTCTTTCTAATCTATTCTTTTGCTACGTCTAAGGAGCCAGACATTCACCCATTCTTACTGGCTCGCCAGTCAACAGCCTTCCCTGTCCGCCAGCCTGGTGAAACTGCCGCCTACCGCAGCCTTGAGACCCCACACGGGTTTCCCCTTCGGTCCGGACTGAACGTCAAAGACCCCGGAGCACCGAAATGGACCGCTGGACGAAGAGGTGACTTGCGCGATGTCTGGAAAACTGCCGTTCGTGGAGCTGCAAAGGAAGGGAAGTTATCCGGTAAACAGGGAAAGCTCTATACTGTGCTCGGAAGAAGGGCGATAGAGCATTCGTTGGAACAAGTAACGCAAGAGATCAATGTCATTGGAACTCGCCTGCAATCCTCCAAGGCTAAAACGGTTGCCGTCTGTCTTACAGACTCGGTGGAGCTTTTGGCCTCAATATTCGGTTAGCGCTCCTCGACCTGTGTGCGCCCTATGACTGCTTACTGACAGAAGCTCTGACACAGCCGGTGCTTTTTATGGGTTTAAGGTCATCCTTATTCCTCACAACCTTGACCCTAATGATCTATCTACCCTCCTGCAGAAATCTCAGGCAGATGCATTGATTGCGGAGGCAGGCGCGCTCGATTTGTCTCTTGTAGCGAAGAGCAACGAGCAACTCACTAAAGTTATCTGGGTTGCGAAGCTTGGTAGTAGGCATATGGACTGGAATGATGTGCCTGGTGATGTCAAAGGTACTCTAGAGGTTGCTGTCTGGCATGAAATAGTAGAAGAGAAGAAGGACTTGGCTGGGCTTGATGTTCCCAGCTGGGAGCCCAACAGCCCCTCACCTTCCCTTACTACGGTTTGGCCGTCCGCCACAGGAGCAGGCGAGTTCATCGAATATCAGCCAGAGGTAGGATTTCCCTTCCTGTACTGGTACAAGGCTGACAGTATCACAGAACTTGATCTCCGCCATCGCTGGCCTGACTTATTCCCTACCTCGTAATGAGCGCTTTAACCCTACTGATCTTGTGCTTTCGACTGATTCTCTCTCTCGCTCCTATCCATTATGCCAGGTCATGGCTGCTCTGTACTCGAATGCCTCCGTTGCAGTGAACTCTGTCGCTGGGGAAGGTGTCGACTTCGCTTTGGCTACCGTTGGAGTATCTCCAACTGTAGTTATCGCCTCATCTCGCACAATGTCCGATTACCATAGCAGATTCATGGAGCCACATTCTGGTGTTATCTCTTCCCTGGCTCGTTGGTTTGATGTGAGAAAACTAGATGCTGGAGTTATGCCTTCTCATGGCATGTTCAGTCAGGTTGCCAATATTGGCCCGATGGCTGAACTCTCACTCGACAAACTTCGCCTCTTATGCATCTCGCACCGTGCGGACGCCGATCCCAATGTTCGCCTTACCTCTGGAGAGTTGACGGACTTGAAGATCTTTACTGGGGCTCGTGTGGTCTACGCCTTGACTGGTCCAGGCGTGGCCGGCGCTGTCTCTCAGACGAATGTATTCGACTATAGGCGTTATCAGGGCCAGAATCACTTCGGAGCTCCTTTAAGTAGCGTTGAAATTGTTCTCACCGGTGTTTCTGAAGACAAGGAAAATGAGGGACAGGTATGCGATGCTGACATAATGGACTTACACTACGTCTTTTCACCTAGCTAACGATTGCCCAACAGATTACTGTTTCTGGCCCAGCCGTTGTTTCTGAGAAAACTACGCTGGCGGCGCAGGGCCGCTTCCGTGACGACAACACAATAGAGTTGTGCTAAATCGTCTATTTGCACAACAACATCTGATCGTTTTTAGCGTTGACCTCGCCGCTACATGACTTATGTTACCGGCTGATTTCTTTGCACCTTTTGAATGGAGAATTAAATTGCCTCTATCCATGTTGATACTGAAGTGCCCCACACGTGTTAGGCGCAGCGGTATATTTTGTCCAAGGAGAAAATAGCTCAATTTCAAATTGAAATAACATACAGCTCCAAATGATTCTAAGTGGTAATATACAATTCATAGACAATGTGTAGAAAGAAACATGGGTTTAACCCTGATGCAAAAGCTGACTCTGCTCAAGGCCCAACGTTGGCCGTTGCACAGCTTTCTCCGGTGCAGCCTTCTTCTGGTTCGCAATCAAAGTTCCCAGCTCATTCACGCGTGTCTTCAAGCCCGGAGCGACAGCCTTATCATTTGAAATGCCGTTGACCTTGAGGGCAAGCTTCATACCATTGTAGATGGGCACGATCTCTTGCAGCATGTGGTCAACCTCGTGCCAATTCTTAGCGTCACGATTGAAGTTACTAAGAGACCAGCTGCCCAGGAGACGTTGAGCATAGGAACGGACCAGGCCGCCTTCATCGTTGCCGCCAAGCTCGTTAATGGCACGAGCAGCGCTGAGCTCAAGTAGGGTACCAATGACAAATGGCTTCCTCTTAGGATCCAGCTCCAGGTTATGTTCGATGTGTTCGGGGGCTTCCATCAGGGAAACAAACTGCTTGGCCAGTGTGAAAGCCTTCGATACTTCGGGATCCTTAAACTCTCCTCTTTGGGCCTTGCGGTGAAGTTCGAAGAAGATGCGCTGTACAATATCCACATTGTTGAGACGGAGACCAGTCCGCTCGCTCTGCTTCGCGGCTTCGAGAATAATACCAAGAGCATCAGCCTGGCCAGCCCGGCGCACCAACCACTCCCAGCGGTCTGACTTAATGACACGATGTGACATCCGCAATCCGGACAGGAAAGGGACCAAGTTCTGCCAGTCCTTTGTCGTCTGCATAAGTGTAATAACGTCCACGATTTCCTTCTTCGTTGGCCTTGATTGCGGGTCCATGGGGCGAAGCAGGAATGGCTCTTCATCTTCGCCAACGGATACGCTGACCGGCTCTTCCTCTAGACGGTCGGCGTACTTCTGACGAAACATTAACCTCCTTTGCTGCGTTCCTAGTCCGAACGGTATGAAGAGTTCTTCGCGGAAACGATTGAGGGCCTGGTCCAGCTCGGCGGAGGAAGTCGGAGAAAAGGTCGGGATGGCTGCATTCTAGAAGTTAGTTTGGCGGCAACAAAGGAAGACCAGCGAGCAATCGCACCATTTTTCGAGGAATAGCAACGCTTCTGTGTGAGGGTGCCAATAGATTGACGGAGGGTGTTGGAACTTTGGCCGCGGAAGAGCCTTCCAATGGCGTTTTGCGCCATTTTATTGAAGGTACAGAGGGCGCGGGATTATTTGAATGTAATCGGTCTCCTAAAGAAACCTTCTAGAGAAGAGCAAACCCTGCTTGTACAGAATTGACGATTAGATCAACACAAACGTGAAGCGCAAGCTGGACCGCGGTGGCAGAAAAGTTCCCCGAGTTGAGTTCTGGACGTTGACCCAAACAGGTAATCTGAGTCTTGGCGGAAATTCTGCCGGTCCGCAAACTTCACGCTCGGAGGTCCGCCTGTTTCTCGCATCTTTCTCTTTGCCAGCTGCTCAGCGCACCACAATCCTTGCAGCCATGGCGACCTTCTCACCAATCCTGCGGCAGCTGGGCTGCTTAAGGTCTATCGCGAAGCCCCAGTCATTGGTGTCGTCCCAAATCGGTCGTCGATCCATCACGACTGCGTACACTCCGAAACAAGAGCCCGTCCCTCTTCCGAGCAAATTGCCCAAGTCGTTCCTTTCTCAAATACCTCCTCGCCAGCAGCCTACAAATGGTATGCCTTGCGCCTTCTGCTCCAACCCCGAGGCTACTATCAGATGGCTAATGCACCCCTAAACAGGCCGCAAGAAGCTCAAAGTCTACCCTGCTCCGCCTTCCAGCCGCACGGTTTGCAAAGATCCCGTGGCAGCAGTGACCGAATCTCAATTGGCAGCCCTTGATCCAACTGGTGAACGCAAAGCACTTTTCGACTATAGAAGAAACCCACGCAGTGTGAAGGTCGGCGATATCCTGCGCGTGACCTTTAAGAACGGGGACCCATTCTCCGGCGTTTGTCTTAGCATTCGTCTGCGCGGCGTTGACACCACATTCTTGCTTCGTAATGAGCTTACCAGGGTCGGTGTTGAGATGTGGGTGAAGGTTTTCAGTCCCAACGTTGAGAGCGTGGAAATTGTACAGAGGACGGAGAAGAGGAAGAGAAGAGCCAGATTGTACTACATGAGGTGCGTATATGGCTTGTTGTTGGGGAGGTTTTGTGAGTTATATCTGTGCTCAACTTGGCTAACATATCCTGTTTCACCCCCACAGACAACCCAGACACGATATGCGCAGCGTCGAGAACATCGTCTCGAACTACCTCCGACAGAAGTCTGCTCTTTCCGGCCAGAGAGGACAGGGAGGACGCGGTCGTGGACAGAAACGGCGTCGTTAAAGGGCCGCTGCTCATTCGGGGTTTTGCATTTGGCGACTGTATTATTACTACTTGTATATGGCCATTGACGTTTTCTGAATTATTCTTTTTTGTAACCTTGGATAGAGATCAATATAGGGTATCTTTTTTTTTTGGAAGAAACTAGAAATTACAACAAAACCATCGGCATTGCTCGATATTGTGCTGATGCACGGGATTTATCCATTTTTGCGGGGTTTGTTGATCTCTCGTTAACATCAGCCTTACTAGAGACGCCAATTGAATTCTGCTACCCCACAAACGTCCTTTTGGGGTATAACTTCTGATGTTCTCTAGGGAAAAGTATTTGACAATATGCCTCCCTATAATTATACTCCACTTCCGCCAGGGCGTAACACCATTCGCATGCTTCGCCTATTACCAAATCAAGACCGGACTGCTCCAATTAAATGCGAGCTCATTGAGCACCCTCTCAAGAAACAAGCGCAGGCCTACGAAGCCCTGTCGTATGTCTGGGGTTCCACAGAAAACCCCTCTTCGATATATGTCAACAACTGCAGCCTGGAAGTCACGCCGAACTTGCATGCAGCGCTGTCGCACCTTCGATTTCAACGGTTCCCGAGGCTGCTGTGGGTCGATGCTATATGCATTGACCAAAAAGGCAACGCAGAGAAAGAACAGCAGATTCAATTGATGGCAAATATCTATGGACAAGCTAAGAGTGTTATCGTTTGGCTTGGGGAAGAAGACAATGATAGTACTCTGACACTTGCGAGATTACAAGTCGCCGCCGAAGGCGAGAGTCTGGTGGTAGAATTCAATGATTCAGCACTTATAGCGCTCTTAGAACGCCCTTGGTTCCGACGGGTCTGGGTAAGGGATAATAACACTGAGCAAGGTACATATACGGAGGAACCTGATTAACAAAATTATAGGTTCTTCAAGAGGTTGGAGTTGCTCGGTCGGTTCTGGTCAAATGTGGCCCTATGGAGATGAATGGCTACGCATTTTCCTCAGGTTTGCGCGGTATAGAGGCCTTGAATAACAGATGCCCAAGGCTGCAGAGTTTGATCAATTCCGTACGCCCAGTCACTTATCTCTTAGGAAGAGCAATATTCCGTCCGGGTTACGGGGTAATGTACAAGAGGGGACGCCATTTGGGCGAGTTGCTTGATATGTATCATTCCCATAAGGCCACCATACGCCATGATAAAGTGTTTGCCCTTCTTGGTATGTGCTGCGAGAACCTAGAAGCAGTGGGTTTGTTGCCTCACTATGAGATCCCTTGGGAAGTCCTCTTCCAGCGAATCATTAGGCATGTTCTGTCGCAAAGGGTGTCGACCGAAACTTGGCCTGATAAGGAGTTAGCGTTGATCAAGGGCATGGGTTATAGCCTAGGGAGAGTATCTGCAGCGTACGGAGACAAATCTCGATTTGACAGACAGCATGTGCACATTGACATGGACAACTCGATGCAATTGCTTCAGTACAGCAAGGATTCAAGAAGTCGCTGCAATCACAGTGCCGAACGAAGCACCGTTAAATGGACTATGCGGGTCTCAGCACAACCTGTCAAGTCGGGGGATGTTGTCTGCCTCTTACAAGGAGCGTCCAAGCCAAGCATTGTCAGACCATTCAGCGATTATTTTGATATCATCATAATAGGAGTAACTCCTTTACATATCGCAAATGGCGAAACCTTTCGAATAGATGAATCCTTAACATCAGAGATTCCAGACCATCTCGACGAAATGGGACGGGAACTTAGGTACGACTGTCTTCAGCGGCTTTTGTTCGTCTGGAACTGGGACCGATCCTCTGACCATCTAAACCAACGTGAATCAGTTGCAACAACACCAAAGATAAATGACTTGGTACCAGGAGCTCTGCCAACTGAATCGGATTAAGTCATGTGATTATACGATGGAGCAGCCATGCTATTATGCAGTACTAGTGACACTCCACAATCTAATGGGTGAAGATAGACAGATACTCTGTGCAACAACGCCGGAAGCTTTGCAGATCAAATGCTTGGATTTTCAAGCAGTTACATACTGCAAGGCGCACATATAGAAGGACGGAATAACTAAAAAGATAGACTAAAAGAGAATCCGACAAGATGAGATATCGCAAAGCGACATGGATGCGTGAATCGAGGTTATCCTCCTTATCCCAGAGGATATATCACATAATCTTTGTGATTTACCGTCAGCAAACGATCGAGGCTTGCCAGTGAACTGATACTTCACAATAGAATGACACAGAGTCTACTCGATCTGCAAGATGTTTAATGTGGTATCTATACAGCTCAGGTTCGTATTGGGCTGGTAGTCAACCAAATGCTGTACGTATTTCCCTTGACAGATAGAATGTCAACTAATGTAGTCAAGGCTAAGATACTGGGAATATATGGTTGGTTTTCATATTAGAACATTCTTCGTCAGTTCCTTTTCAAGGTGATATGGTGCATCCGCTCTGTCGCTATCCACAAATGTTGAACTTCATACCTTTTTACCCCAACCTTTCCAAATTCTTCTCCAACTTCTTTATCAGGCAGGATCGGCACTGCGGTCGTGGATTTTCCACCTATTATTCCTATCTTTTATTTTCGGTCTTCGTCCGATCTCTTTTTGCATTACCCAATCGTGTCGTAACAGAACAGCTTTGTCTAGTATACGATCGCACGGCCTTGTTCCGAGCGGTCTTGAATATGTGCTGCCCCCACGTTTCCAATGCTACCTCGGATTTACCTCCAAAACTCGAGTGATCAACGGGTCAGTTCCCCGCAGATTGTCAAACCCCAGACGGAGCTCCCCATCTGCCGCGGTGGGTCTGCGTGGGGATAGAGAACCTACCCCAGCCAGTCCATAACGACGAAACTGGAATTCTTCGTTTCGTTGCGGATGCAATTGGATTCGATGGTGGATTAAGCTTCGTCGTCAGTGATCATGCTAGCTAGCCTGGAATCTTGTTTAGTCAGGTTTGGGCCTTCCATAAAGACAACGATGACCCCTCACCTTCCTGACGCAGCGTTTCCCTCGTGTCTGTATTTGCGTCGAACTGGACGTTGACAGCTTTGGCTGGCTCACGCGTGAAGAAGAACAAAGCTTCCAGCAACATGGGCGGCAACCCTAACCTGGAGCCTGGAGAAGGCTCCAAGATCGACATGGCAGAAGCACCTACATTTATCCACAGCGAGAACACACATGTCGAGGCGGGCTTGAAAGCACTAAAACCGAAAGATGGCGACACGGCCATGGCACTCTTTAACGACGAGGAACTTCAGGAACCTGTGGATCCAGTTGAGGCAAGAAAGTTGCTCTGGAAGATTGACTTTATGATATTGCCCTATCTAGCTGTTTGCTACGCCTTCTTCTATATTGATAAGGTAGTTAAAGATTCTGGTCCCTGTGTGTACCAGCTGCTTATTGCATTGGGCGGGCTAACGCGCAACTGTATGCATTCGCAGACCACGTTAAGTTATGCGGCAATCTTTGGGATCAATGAAGATCTTAACCTTCACGGTACACAGTATAGTTGGCTCAGTAGTATCTTCTACTTTGGATTCCTCGCCTGGGCGTTTCCGACAAACTTCCTAATGCAAAGACTGCCCATTGGTATGAGATTGATTAACAAAGGCATATAAAATCTGATCTAATTAACCTGCCTTAGGAAAATACCTTGGAGCGAACATCTTCATGTGGTACGTGTCTGATTCTTTACCACCAGATAGCAACACGGCCATCTAATAGCTCAAAGGGGTGTTTTTTTGATGATCCAAGCCGCATGTCACAATTTCGCTACTCTTGCAGTGCTTCGAGCCCTGGGGGGAGCTGCAGAGGCTTGCGCAGATCCTGCGTTTATGCTCATTACTAGTATGTGGTACACGCGACGCGAACAGCCTGTCCGTATTGGTTTATGGTATACGGCCAACGGGCTTGGAATTGCCCTCGGCGGTCTATTAGGTTACGGCATCGGTCATATCAGAGGTGCACTTCCATCGTGGAAGTACGAATTTATTGTAATGTAGGCAAACCCTCCGTTTCACTGCTACTGAATTCTTCTAAGATGAAACTACCGTCTAGTGGCGCACTTTGCTCAACCTGGGGAATCGTCATGTTCATCTTCCTCCCTGATTCACCGGTCTCAGCACCGGGCCTCAGCCAAAGGGAGCGTCGAATCGCGGTAGAGAGATTACGAGATAACCAGACTGGTGTCGAAAACAAGCATCTCAAACCCTACCAGATTCTTGAAGCATTCCTAGACTACAAGATTTATTTCTTCTTCATCCTCGGTGTAGTTTGTATGAAACCCTCTCCCTTGAATACCGAAATACCATAGCTTATATGACGAATTATCCAGGTAACATTCCAAACGGCGGTATCTCTAATTTTGGGACCATAATCATCAAAGGCTTCGGATTCTCTACGCTAGTAACTACCCTGATGCAGGTAAGCAGCTATATTGACGACACCAAACTATAACAAAACCTCAAAACTCACCATCCAGATACCCTACGGGGCCCTGATCGCACTCTCCATTCTAGCCTGTGTATATCTGAACGACCGCTTCGAGAACAGACGCTGCGTCTTCATCCTAATCTTCCTCATACCGAATATAGCAGGGGCATTCGGCTTGCGCTTCGTCCCACCAGACCAAAAAGTCGGCCGATTAATCTGCTATTACTTAACAGGCCCATACAACGCCGCCTTTGTCCTGGTCCTGAGTATGCAGGTCGCAAATACAGCTGGTATGGCATCCCAGAAATTCCACACCGATGCACCCAACTAATCAAAATCATTCAAGGCCACACAAAGAAAGTAGTTACAAACGCAGTCCTCTTCCTGGGCTATTGTACCGGGAACATCGCCGGTCCATTTTTCTACAAAGAGAGCCAGAAGTGAGTGAAGTTGCCGCAAGACCGCTACTATACTCAATGCTAAACAAGTTCTACAGACCTACCTACGAGCTCGGCATCTGGTCTATGATCGTTTCGCATCTGATTGAAGCTGTTATTATTTCTATCTTGGGTCTTCTGCTTCGCTGGGAGAATCAAAAGAGGGATAAGATACAGTCTCAGATGGAAGGCGGATTGGAAGGTAGAGATTTGGATGCCACGGCTTTCTTGGATCTGACCGATAGGGAGAATTTGAAGTATGTTTTTTTCCCTCTGGTTTATCTCGCTAGTCGTATGTAGTAGTATTCATGCTAACGCTTCCTTTTTACAGCTTCCGGTATATTTATTAACATGATTATTATATTCTATGAATGAATGGGCCATGATATCAATGATATGATAGCGGATATAATGATGTAAGGATAAGTCATAATGAACATATATCCACCAGTTTGAAATCGAATAATATCCCATAACCCCGAAAAAGAATAAATAAATATATGCATCCGTATATAAACAGGGAATATAAACCAACCAAAATCCAACAAAAAAAAATGGAGAATGAAAAAATGAAGGAAAGAAAGAAAGAAAGAAAGAAAGAAAGAAAGAAGAAAAGACCCAAATCTATTCCTTCGACGACGAATTTTGCCCAGAATTCTCCTCCGCAATATCATGCTGCCCAACAATAGTCAAAAACACCTGATCCAGCGTCGTCTGACTAACAGAATAAAACTGTATCCCGAGTTCCTCCTTACTCTCCTCAAGATGCGAAAAGAGCTTGACGATACTATTATTCCCGTTTTTTCCCTTGATCATGTCCAGATCCGGCTCGGACCGCGGCGTGATATCATCGTCATAACAATCGTACTCTGTCGAGTCCGACCCAGTAGCAGGAACCGTAAAGCGCAGTTGACCATGATACGTCTTCTCTTCAATAACAGCACGGAGGAAATTCTGACTAACCCAGGTACGGATCCGTTGCATATCCTCTTCGCTCGTATGGGGAGCCAGGCTATGTACCAAATGAACATGGTATCTATTCCCGTAGTTTGCTCTAAGGGAATTCGTGGTACCAAGAGCTAGCATGCGTTTCGCCATGATACCCGCCCGATGAGCGAGGGCATCCGCCTCCTCCATAGAATGAGTGGTGAGGACGATCGAACGTCCAGAAGCAACAGCAGCGAGAGTCTTCCACATGACTCGCTTAGACGCAGCGTCCATACCAGATGACGGCTCATCGAGAAGTAAAACAGTAGGGTTACCCATCAAGGCGATGCCGAGTGACAGCTTGCGTTTGTTCCCGCCGGAGAGAGTAGTCGCCATGCGGTGTTTGAAGTATGTTAGACCGACGGCTCGCATGACTTCATTGACGTTGTGGGGGACATCGGGGACGCCGCGGATGCGGGCATAGAAGGTGAGGTGTTCCAGGACGGTCATTTGGTCCATTGCGTCGAACTGGGGACAGACGCCGAGGTGGGATCGGGCGGAGGCACGGTGTCGTAGGACAGAGATGTTGTCGACGAATATGTCGCCTCCGTTTCGGGAAGGTGGAGTGTCGCCTCGGATGAGGGAGATGGTTGTTGTTTTGCCGGCGCCGTTGGGGCCTAGAAGGGCGAATACTTCGCCTTTGCTGACGCTGAAGGTGATGTCCTCTACCGCGGTAAATTTGTGGAATGTTTTTGTGAGATGATGGATGCGGAGGCCGTTGTCTGGGCTTGAACTTGGGGACTGTGTCTTTTCAGAATTAACGTCTTTGTCTAATGTGGATTTTTCTTCCTCGTCGTTGGGCTTGAATTTGGCACGCAGGAGGGAAAGTACTGAGCCTCCGTCGAACCATAAGAGTAACCCGAAGAGAACGAAAGACTGGACAATGAGGTAAAGAATGGGTCCACCATAGAGAGTGATTTCTCCTGGGTAGGAGGCAACTTCGGTTCCCCGGCATAATATGGAGAATACATTCAGAGACACGAATAGGGCACGGAGGAGGTTCCCGGAAGGTGAAATTAGACCGATCGTGAAATGAGCGATATCGATATAAGATTCTGTTTTGTCTGTGGGCGTGTAGGTCTGAATACACATATAGGCGATGAGATATATGAGGAATAGGACGCACTGACTGCCAGCCGCGACTGCAAAGGCTGCAAGTTGGGATCTTGAGAACAGGGAGACTAAGTACGATAGCAAAGTGGAGCAAAGCCCATATAAGAAGAAGACAACAAAAAGGTATCCTGGATTATACCAGACATCAGATACCGCCCTGAAGATGATGATGGCGAGAACGCTGGAGATAAGGACAATACTGAAGTCAAATCCGACGTATGCAAGCCAAAGGGACGCGCCCCTGACACCGTTGCTGAAGTGAAGTGCTCTGACATTCCTCAGCCGCTCCACAGTCGGATACAGGGCGAATAGAGCCGGGTAGACCGACATGGCTAGACCAAAGTAGACGATAAGCTGGAGAATATTACCGGCGTTGGGCTGCAAAGGAATGCCAAAGTACTGAAATTGGAGGTTGATAGGCATGTCGGTAAGTAGACGGTGGAACATGTTTTGTATGACAGCAGCAAGAGGGAAATCACCATTGTCGCCTTTCCAGGCGAGGGTGGGACTGGACGATGCATCTCCAAGGTAAAATCCACCCGGGGTGACATTTTGGAAGTTATGGTTGATATAGTCTTCAAATTCAGAAAGACTGTCCACCACATGGAAGTAAGATTCAGGAGTCCGTGTTATAGCTTCTCCAGAACTAGATAATGAGCTAACAAAGCTCTCCAAAGTGGCATTTGAGACCTTGCTAGAAGGGCCGAGTACGATCTGAAAGTCGTCTAGCGATTGTAGGGACTGAGGCTTTGGTATCCTGGTTGTGCTTCCTGCACTACAGCCTGCTAATGTAACATCTTTTAGGAAGAGCGTAACCAGGCCAGCTGCAATGACTGGGATAAGCAAGGCTGCGATGTATGGAAGAGGATTGCGACGTAAGATGGTGGCTCTTTTACGGAAGAGATACCACGCCTGGAGGGCCATACTGATGCGTTGACCAGTGAGGAGTTGCAACCCTTGGTGTACGTCTTCCTTGCCTTGCTTTACAGGGGGCTGTATTTCGGCTTGGGCATTTTCCACAACAGTGTCCTGAACCTTCTGGGAGTCCAGCTCTCCAGCCACCTTTAAAAAAACGTCTTCAATTGTAGGCCCGCTTACGCGGTATTCTGTGATCCCCTCTTGTTCAAGCCTTGAAATGAAAGATGCAGCTTCTGCAGAAGTCTGAACGGTGTAGACAGTCTCTTCAAAGTGTGTTTCCTGGGGAATATCATTGAATGCATGGCTCAATGCTGCCCCTGGCATGTTCAAAACATGGATACGATATCCCGAGCCTAGCCGATGCTTCAATTCCACGCTCGACCCTTGTGCCTTGAGCACGCCCTTGGAGAGAATGGCAATGTGATCGGCTAGAAGGTCCGCTTCATCTAAAAAGTGAGTGGTCAACAATATAGTGCGGGAGCCTCTCTCAGCTAAAAGAATATCCCAGATTTTTCTTCGCGAGATTGGGTCAAGACCAGATGAAACCTCGTCTACGCAGCAGACGGAGGAAGCACCGGTAAACATCATTGCTAATTGGACCTTTCGTTTCTGTCCACCGGAAAGGGTTCTCGTATAGGAACTGACTTTTTTATCAAGATCACAATCATGTAAAAGCCCTAGCAGTTGGTTCTCAGTATCAACGTTTTCAGTGGCCTTGAGCCTGTTGAAGATCTTGACATGTTCTTTAACAGTTAGGGTATCCCAGAGTACGTTTTTCTGTGGACAAAGGCCAAACCTGCCACCTTCTGTTCCATAGTCTATGTTAATTTCCCCAGAGGAGATTTTTGTTAGACCAGCGATAGAATCTAAGGTAGTAGATTTGCCTGATCCGTTAGCGCCGAGAAGGACCATGATTTGTCCCTTTTTGACATCCATGCTCAAGTTATCCACTGCCAAGACAGACTGACGGGTACTGCCAAACCGTGTAGCTATATTTTTGTAGAACCATCCAGGTTGGTAGGATTTCGTGAAACCTTGTAATCTGAGTGCAGTCGTCGAGGCATTAGAGCTTGTGGCCTTTCGGCCCTTTGATGCCGTACTGTAAAGTATGCGCTCCACCATAGCTGCAAGCAACGGATACACGAGTATTTGGATGATAAGAAGTATCCACAGGACGACTCCGGGAAGTGACCAAGGGTTTTCAGGGGCTGCATGCACCAAATCAGTAGGCAAGTCTTGCCTTTCCCATCGAGCCATGAATATGTGAAAGTAGACATAGTTCATTGGCGGGAATAGAAGGCCAAGTATGGCAACAGCACCATTGGTCCTTGCTGGGGCCATCTGGGCTATGACGCCGAGGAGCAAGCAAGCTATAACGACGGAAATACCACTGAGCTGTGCTCTCTTGAAGAAGGATGCCCCAAAGATCGAAAAGGAGGATAAAGCGAGCCCCGCCAGGATGTTGTAAACTATCGTAATTCCCGCGGATGTTCTGCTATAGATTCCGTATTTCAAGATGGCGCCCATGATAATCCACCCTATGCCATATACAACGTCCAGTGCCAAGTGGGCTGCAATAAACCGGGCTGCTTGTGATTGCCATCTGGACCCATTTGGCATCATACAGTCTATCAGCTGACTCATTCCCAGTTCACGTTCCATCGCAACTAAGCCAGTTAGCTGGTAGGTAACTCCCACGATGCCGATAAAAATGGCAATGGCCATGATGTTGATAATTGCACCCATATAATTGACCCGGATTTCGTTTCGACGCCCCTCCTGAGTCAACGACGTAAATGGATACTCCATGATCTATAGGATTGTCAGTCAAGCCCAAGGTGGTCGGTGTGGGCGGTCCACAAGTGGAAGGAAATTACCTCGTCAGGCAGAGTGTTCTGATCAGTAGATGCATTAGCCTGAGCTATGGCTCGGTCGATGGAGTGTTGAAAGGGAAGAAGATAGATTTCCTGGTCATTTTCATGACTATCAACATGGATGCCCGCTCCCAGGGCCGCATCCGTCCTGATCGAGTAATTCCATATCCCATGTGGGCCTTCTGTTGGAGAGGAATAAAACACCGCAGCTGCTATACAAGTGGATACACCGCTGAGGGATGTTCGACATAATTCCTGCAGCTCACTTTCAGATGACAACAAATGCGGCTGTACTTGATCCTGGTTGGGCTGTATAGAATCTGTGACTGAGCTTATCACTTTCTCGATAGGCCCGCCAACGAGACCATTATGAACGAACACCAGCTTATCTCGTCCACCAGTTATAACATGCAGAGTTTCTGATAAAGGCTGTAAGGGGGTGGGATCACCAATTCCATAGGTAGCTGGTTCAATAAACAGGTTCCGAGCATACGATCTAAATCCCTATTAGACCTACTATTTTTATTGCCTTTTCATGCAGGTGGGGTACTCACATGAACGCGGTAAAAATTACTGGCAAAACGAGAGCCCTGAGAACGGTTGTAAATACCGGACGCACAAGAACGAGCAGGAGATTCTTCAGAGTAAGCGTCCAAATTTGTCTAAAAAAGAGCTTCAGGTTCGCCATTGTCGCCTGAAAGGAGACAACAAAGACCAATCACTCGACAATTCATCCCGAGCCTCGAGAGGCTCTTAAGGGGAGGGATGGGGTTAAAGGGGTAATATAACAACCGCTAGTTTGACGTAGCTTTAGGTTGACATATTCGATATCGTTTCGATCGCATGAATTCACCCCCAAGCATTGGCAACATATCCTTTCTGTTAAATGAGGCGCCAAGCCGGGTGATATCCCGTATCCTCATCACTGCGCTTGACTCGCCAAGGATAACCAAGACGATAATTCCCGGCTGGGATTGGCGCCCAGAGCCCATCGCTTAAACGCCCCGCTTCCTTCGGGGCTGTGACCGAATTAGTGTTGATTTGTACATTGCACGATGAGGAGATTTCGATGCTATTTCATTTGAGTCCATCACTAGAATGCACGGTCTTCTTGATTTGATGTGGATACTGAATGCTGCAAATGGAGTTTCGAGAATGAATGAGGCGGTTTCTTAGCCCATGCTCACATGACTACTACAAGCCCTTGGTACCAGTTGACCGTTGATTGACACGAAACAGGACGTTATAGTATGCAATTATGTGTATAAACTCTAAAGATCAAATTAAAGGCAGGAGTATCCAAGGTAAGCAATCAAGTAGAATTTGTCTATAGACCAATACTGACACTGCAACAGAACTACAGAGTCAAAGGCAGTCATGCATTGCCTTAGCTGCCGTTAAGTTCAAACTTCTTCAGACATGACGTGAGGGTGATCGATGAGTTACAAGTAGAGAAGACTGGATGGATGATGGGGTTAAGCAGAATTTAAGGTACTCATCTGATTGGCAACCATTTGTTTCCTGACACTGGAATGATGAAGAATCTCGACCATCCCAAATGCGCTGATTCGTGGCGGGGGAGGGGAGGGTGGCTTGCATACTGCGTGCAGGGATCCCGGCATTAACTGGCATGTTATCCCATCAAGATGTAACCCTGAAGTGGGATTTGAACTTGCATATTTAAAATTATCAACCGATTATGTCTCCTGACTCTAAGCTTGTTTTCACTTCTCTGTCATTCTCACTTCAAGGCTTATCTTTGTTAAACAGAAAGCTACTTTCCCAAGTCCATAATGACTTCCAAGGTCAAGGTTGCTGCGATTCAAGCTGAACCTGTCTGGAATGACTTACAGGGCGGGGTTTCCAAGGTCATCTCACTGATCAAGGACGCCACCAAAAATGGCGCCAATGTGGTCGGTTTTCCGGAGGTATTCATCCCTGGTTATCCATGGTAAGCGACAAAATAAGCTGTTACAGACGTACGCCCTATTGATTAACTACTGACAAGGAGCATCTGGGCCAACTCGGCCATTGAGAATGTGTCCTTCATGAACGAATACTTCGAAAACTCCATGGAAAGGGAATCGGAGGAGATGGAGCGCATCAAGGTGGCTGTCCGCGAAGCGGGTGTGTTTATCGTTCTGGGCTATAGTGAACGGTACCGAGGATCATTGTACATTGCCCAGGTATACTTATCACAAGTCGTTATTTATGCTCGTGTCCTCTAATAACAGACCCTCTAGTCATTTATCGACCCTACTGGTACCATCGTCCACCACCGACGCAAGATCAAGCCGACTCATGTCGAGAGGAGCTATTGGGGAGACGGACAAGCAGACTCCCTTAAAACGGTAGCCCCCAGTGCTTTTGGGAACATTGGAGGACTTAATTGTTGGGAGCATACCCAACCGCTTCTACGGTACTACGAGTATGCTCAAAACGTTGACATCCATGTTGCAAGCTGGCCTTGCTTGTGGAACATTCCATCTTGGACCTATCATACTTCAGATGAAGCAAGCAGCCGTTTCAGTCAAGTTATGGCCATGGAGGGTGCTTGTTTTGTTCTTGTTTGTACTCAAATCCAGACGCAGGAGGGGAAGGTCAGGTCCAAGTTGCCGGACTTTGACTGGATGAAGCTTCCCGGGGGAGGTTTTACGGTGATATTTGGCCCTGATGGAGTTCCGTTGACAGAACCATTGGATCCTGGAGTGGAAGCGATCGTGTATGCGGATATTGATCTGAGAGATCGGATCAAGGCGAAGCAGAACCTCGACACTGTTGGACATTACTCTCGTCCTGATCTTCTAAGTCTGCGGGTCACGACTGAAGCTGCATCCCCTGTTCACTTCAACTAACACTAAACTGCTAAAGTACAACATTTATCTTATATGGAACAATAGTATAAATGATCATTACAGGTTGTATAATCTCACCCAATATGCAATGACTTATCCATGCAGTTCCATTCAGAAACTACTTTATAGTAGCAATACTACATTCTAGTAATTGTCACGTTTCATATACCTAAGCTACTCGGATCTCGTCATAGCCCTTTACTCTTTGCAGAGCTTCGAGTGGGCTGCATCTTCAGCATCTACTCCCCTGTACTCGAAGAACTTATTCCACTCAGGGTCATTGATCAATTCCTGCGCCAACCTCTTCTCGTATGAAATGGCGAACTCACAACCCTCGTCGGAGCCAGGCTCCATGGTGCGCGGCGGGTAGATGATGATGACACCCTCACTTATGCAGTCCAAAAGATGGCGATATGTAACCGGTGTCGCAAAGCCAAAATTGGCTGCGCTCATGTTGGCGTCACGGTGATCAGTCTGAAGTATGGACATGGGTGGGTACGAGTTAATTCGGACATTCATAGCCGCCTTGTCACGAATAGTTGCTACTATATCAAGCGCCTTGCTGAGGCTTTCTTCAGTAACACTATTGGTGAGCTGCCGGATATATGATGCCAGCTTGGAAAACGGCCACTCGGATATGACCTCCGCCAGGGTGGGTTGTGGCACCGGTGCCGTGGGAGAGAAGGCCGCGAACATGATGTTACCTTGAATCCGCGGTGGGACTTTGGGATTGTCCATACGGCGGCGCATGTCGACTGCCTCGGACCAGAATATGTTAGATGACATGTCCGGCTTGAAGATAGGGGCGCGGAGTCGCGAAAGGGTACGCCAGATGAAAGCTGAGAAAGCGTCATAAGTTGAGATCCACGGGCCATCAGTGGGCATTGCCAGCTGCTTCAATTCAGCTGCTTTGCTCTTCGGTAGGTGGAAAAGAAGCGAGACGGCTACTGTGTGATCCGGATGACGCTCAGGCGAAGCCGGGCCATCTACTTTTGCTTCTTCGGGCACTTCCGGTTTGGTAAGGCGCGAGCGATCCAAGCATGCTATGTCCCAAGTGGGGAATGGTGTCTGGTTGACAATGGCATAGCAGTTCTCGGCCAGCTGGTGGGTGAAGCCAGCCCAACCCAGAACGTCGTTGGCGTAGTGGTGGTGGTGCATAATAAAGACTAGCCCTCCGCGGATGAAGTTGGCCTTGAAAGCCGCCACTACCGGGCTCCTATCAGGGTGGGCTTCTGGTTTCTCACCATAAGTCATGGGAGAAACACTCCAGAGGTTGAGATCGCCCAATGTGGTGGCACTGAAGTGGGACTTTTCTATATCATCGAAGGACGGAAAGTTTCCTTCGAGGGAGTCAAGCCACTGGACGAAGAATCGGACCGTACTGTCCTTTCTCTTCACGAATGAATAGCCATCTGTGGCATCCTTCTCAATCTTCCCGCAAAGGTGTCGTGCTTGACTAAGAGTACGCTCGAGGCCTGCTTGTAGCACATCCGCTACCTTCGGCTTATCAGCATCATCTAGTTTGAAGAACAAGGCGTAGTTGTTATACGTGCAAGCTGTCATGTAGTCGAGGGTGGAGACTTTAATTCTTTCCACGTCCGGATCATTCTCCCATCCAAGCGGGTGCAGGTAAAAGACCTCCTGTTTTGCCATAACTGTAACCATGTAGCCCGGAGACAGTGGGACTGAAGAAATAGCAAGTTATTTCAGCACAGGGTAGGAGTCGAAAGGTGTAAGCACGTAATATAAGCAAAGGAACGAGGCCTCCCTCCCTGCCATATATTAGTATGGGAGGGGTCAGCAAGCATACTGCCCGCACCGAGGTTCGAGAGTAAGGTAACATATGGCCTGAAACCGTGGTACAGTGTAAGTTCAATATTCGGCCCATCCTCCTCATCAAGACACGGCATATAGGCACAGTGCTATCAGCACTGCCACGAGTAGTCTTGGTGGGGTGCCCGGGAGAAGCATTGGTAGTCGGCTCTCTAGGCCCCACACGGTGCACCATCCACGACGATTATTACTCTGTCGATAGGCAAAGCGGCATATTATCTCAGGGATAGTGATCCTTTTCTTCAACAGCAAGCGAGAATTTCGAGAGATGCTTATTTAGGTACGGGGTATACGTGCTTACTTCGAAAGGGGTTAGGAACATGCTAGAAGGCTGCTTCTAATTACGCCAAGGTTCGTTTTCTTTAATAAAACTTCTGACCTGTCAAAGAGATCGGGAGGGTATCCTGATGATCCAAATTTATAAGTTATGACACTTTGCAGCCAAGCCGCCACGGCTGACTAGCGTGTCTCTTTCGCATATAAAACTCTCCGCAGGGCTTTGTTGCATAGCGAGTGCCGAAACTTTATTTGGCATGTGAGGCTCCAGAGAAAAGCTAATGACACATAATATTTCTCGTGTGCATTGTCTGTTGGATAGCTCTATACCAGAACAGGAATCATTCTGAAGCTACCATTTGCAGCCTAGCAGGGGGCTGTCCCATCGAGATGGCTCTTCTTTGTAGGGTATGGTATTAGGGGCAGCTGTTGGCTCGGCGGCTTCAGGCTGGTGGCGCACCCAAATAATGCAGTCTACTCTACTATAATCTGCCACAAATCAGATCTAGGGCTTTTCGAATAGTCTCCAAATGCTCTTCCCACATGTAGAAGACAAAGGCGGCACCATGCTCAAGAACCGCAGGGAGTTCTCCTTTACAGTTGTAGATAAAAAGCTACTCATCTAGAAATAGAGCGGAGCTTGACATGTCCTTCAAGACTATGGAAGACAACCGCAGTGTGGAGGAGCATCATATGGAGCAGTTGTTACCATTCTATTTGAAATTTCTGTCATTTCCTCACAAGGTGCTTGTCTAAATCACTATGGACTTAGACGGGCCTGCTCATCCGCCACCAGATGGAATTACTCCTAACTTTGACAATCCACCGAACCGAAATGCACTTGCCATAGGCGTCCTGGCTGCGTGCGTCGCAGTCACAACATTATGCTTTTTGATGCGTATCTATGCTAGGGTTTATCTGTTGGGAAAGATACAACTTGAAGAAAGTGAGCCCTTTCTCGCCCTGATACCCTCCGCGCCTAGATGCTAACGCTGCTTTCTTCCACAGTCCTGGTCGTCCTTGCATATGTTTGCTCCCCCTATAACCAAAGATAATGGAGCGATACTGAAAATACAATTCCAGGGGTGCTACTGGGGACCTACCTATACTGCCTTTGCCATGGTCAAGATGCCTGGCTACTTTGTTCACCAATGGGATGTCCGTCTGCGCGACTTCATGCCTACCAATTATGTAGGTGATTCCATAGCTAGGGCTTCCCAGAATTCAGCATCTGACTTATACACAGTATGTCTTTGTTTTCGGCGTCTGTTACTCATTTGTCCTTCCGTTCCTGAAGATAGCCATTCTCGTGGAGTGGTGTCGACTATTAGCCCCGCAAGGCTTGCGATCCAGAACCGCTTTCTGGTGGGGGTGCATGGTCACAGTTGGTATCCAGGTCATCGCAGGCGTTGCCATAATACTTGCCTTGAATCTCCAGTGCATTCCTCACAAAGCTATCTATGACCTCACCGTTCCGGGCAAATGTGTCGACCTGTACAAAATCCAAATGGCATCGGCTAGCGTCCATCTTACATGCGACGTGATTATGCTGCTACTGCCACAGCCTGTTATTTGGACGTTGAAGATGACGTGGAGGAAGAGGCTGGGCGTTTCATTCGTCTTTAGTCTCGGTGTATTGTAAGCCTATACCCTCCCTACACCCTGCAATTAAACCCCCCATAAACTAACATCAACGACACTACAGGGCATGTGCTTCCGCAGCACTTAGACTGGACACGATAGTGATGCATCGTAACGCAGCCGATCCGCTGTACAGCTTGGCTCCCGTAGTTCTCTGTTCCATGGCTGAGATGACGTGCGGGTTTTTCATTTTATGTTTGCCCTGCATCCCCAAGATTATCAAGGAGACCGGCGCCATCCGCAAAATCAAAAGAGCCTTGGGTATAAAGACTACGAGCACCAAGCCTAGTGGATACTCGGAGAACTATGGGACAGGGATGTCAGCTTATGGTAGCGCCTCCTACAAGATGAATAACAACATCAGAAGAGAAAAGTCGAAAGGGACTGAATCAATGGAATATCTACATGAAGGTATATTCGAAGCAGGTGGGATCATTCGTACAACACGTATCACCGTCACAGAGGAGTCTCGCGCCGCCAGTGATGATGAGAGCAAGAGGGTTGCTTGTCCATATATTTCCCGAACACATAGTGTTGAGTAGGTACTGTATACGTGCGGGTCCAGAGATAAGTGGAAAACAATAGAAGAGCAAGATTAGATCGACCATGTACTTAAATTAATACACCAATCTCTTATTCCTAATACTGCAAGTGTGTATGTACATACTAACCTCAGATGCCATTTTCCGACTCGGATTCTTTCGTACGTATTAAGTACCATAACCCAAAGACCATAGTTTCCCTTACATCCACAAAACCAGAACAGACAGACACAGTACGACAGATTAAAAGTATATCAGGAAGTCACCCAGAAAAAAATGTCGACTACCGCAGTTTTTGTGTCTTTTGTACATGAAGAGAAGGAGAAAACATGAGATACTTCAAGGCCCGACTGGTTTGGAAATATGGCGATACATCGGAAGAGAGGAGGTTTATACTCGGGTGACTGTCTCTGGAGCCTGAGTGCCTCACACTAATTCATCCATTGAAGGAAATACTCAACGGAGGGGGTGTAACTACTACTATCCATTCTCCCGATACGTTCACTAATTGGTCAGGCCCTAGTCATAGTCGTAGTTCAACTTATGATTCGGCCTCAGCCTCGTCCCATATCGACTCCTCACATCCATTTTTCATAATCACTCCAAAAAGACTCACTTGTCTGGTTTCCTTCATATTTACCCTTCAACACAAATCACGGCAGGGTTAACCTAGTATGACTTAATTTACTCCAAAGGAAAATCCTCTAGTTAACACCATTTCATCCCAAGACCAGACCCAAATCAAGCCACAATGGTCGAAGTCTACGTCGCCATAATGACCGACGAAGGCGTCTTGAAACACTGGGCTATTTTCATCGACGAACCCCATGAATCCGACAAAATCATGCTTCAGGTCCGAGGCTCCGATGGTCGATTCCGCTATGAGCCTGAATACGGGAATGCTCGGTGTCTGAGTGGTCTAGACGAACTTGTCTTCCTCTTTGATGTGGAAAGCACCATGACTAGCATACTGAAGGCTATCGCAAGGGAGCTTCCCGTTCGAAGCGATATTCATGGGTGGAATTGTCAGGACTGGGTATTGGATTTTCTGAATAAGCTGGAGGAAGAAGATATCATAAAAGGGGAAGATGGTGGGTATAGAGACCGGAAATCGTACGTGCAGGGAAAAGTGGAAGGGCTTGTGTAGTTCTACAAATTGGTCGGTTGTTTATTGAAAATGCAACTAGGGCTTCATGAGACTGAAACATGAGTCATTCCGCCGGGTTTTTTGTTACATCAGGCTGACAGAGACCTACGTTTGCTTCAACTACTATCTCTCATCTTGACTATGACACCATTTCAATTGATCCCGTATCCTGCTGATTCTTTCTGTTTCTAATGAAAATTTTATGACCAATGAACAGCAATAAATACAACGGGATACCAATGTATGATGTGACAATGGCCTTGTAATCGACTTCGCTAGGATTCCCATCAGAGTCCACTGTGTCAAAGCCCCTCATTGCCGTAATAAAAACACAGAAAGCCAGGGCAGCCCATGATCCAGCGACTCCAAATGGAGCCCTGAAGGTGAGCGGGTTAGCCTCAACTTTTGCCTTTCGGGACCTTGCGAGCGTAAGGTGAACCATAAGAATCGAGATCCAGGTGAGAATGCTGAACATGGTAACCAAGTTCACAAAGTGATTAAAGAGACACTTTGAATCTTCCTGTATGTTCAAGTATGCCAGCGAGGCGACCGCTGAGCATACGAAGAGTGTGTAGATCGGAGTCCCTCTACGGT
This sequence comes from Aspergillus caelatus, assembly GCF_009193585.1. NCBI lineage: Eukaryota > Fungi > Ascomycota > Eurotiomycetes > Eurotiales > Aspergillaceae > Aspergillus > Aspergillus caelatus. The sequence continues at coordinate 38,189 of NW_022475505.1, forward strand.
CGAGATGAGACAGGAAGGCAAAAGCGTTTCGTGAGAGGGATAAACTGTAAAGAGTCCGTGTTGCCATATAGAGGGAATGGTTTGCAGCGGATAATATGAACAAAAGGAAACACGCATTGAGAATATGCGGCATCACAGCTATGTGAGCTATCTGAACCGCCACCACAAAAGCAGCTGCTGAGGAAGCGGCAGGCTGTTGGTCTCCGGTAAAGGTAGATCTCGCATACAGTCTCGAGCTTGTTTTTACCCTAGCGAATTCCAGCTCCTTGGCGTCAAATGGAACCAACATACCAATGAAGGTAACGGTAACGATGTTGATAACCAGGATGCGGTAGAAAGTTAGCTTGGTTGCGTGCAGCGCTGTTTTTCGCGTATTCTTCGTACGCAGAATATTGATCCCGATCAATTCACTTCCTAGATATGCAAAGGTGGCGGAAGGCATCGTTCGGAATATGGCGCGAAGTATCCCAATAGCTGTATGATCGCCGGCAAAGGCACCTGGAGTTCCCCAGTATCGAAATCCGATCCTATCGTGATCAGGGCCGCCTCCTAGCGCTAGAACTAGGGAAAAGATCATAAGAGCGAGAACAACTGTGATTTTGAAAGAAGAGAGAATGAACTCATATTGGTCCATAAACCGACTACCCCAGTAGTTCCCACCGAGTATGATTACCATGAACACAGTTATCCATATGCCAGGATTGACGATGTCGGCATCCAACCAGTATGACACTACCAGAGCTGCTGCTGTCAGTTGGTTCGGTGTGACCACCAAAAGCTTCAACCAGTATCTGTGTTCCAGATTTAGCAGAGTTATAAGAGAGATACCGATTCGCTCACATCCACTCTATTGTGAAACCAAGAGATGGGTCACAAAATTTCGCAGCATGATCAGCAATCGCCGACGACCTGGGAGAAGCCACCTCTGCCAGAGCGCATAGGACATGGTAAACCAAGATGCCAACGATCGTATATGAAATGAGAACTGATGCAGGCTAGCAGGTTGACAGGTCAACATTATGACTTATCAGCAGAGGGAACCGCACGGTGAGATACTTACTCCAGCCCTAAGGAGCCGTCAACACCACCTATCACGTTATGTCAACAAACAACACCGTACTTTGCAAGGGCGTTCCCGGATGCTATCATTAAACCAGTATTGATCGCTCCTCCGATTGCTTCAGCCAAAAATCAGTTCTGGTCCAATAATTGGCTAATGTTACCAGTCGACTAACCGATCAGAGTGACCTGGTTTGGCTTCACGGCTCCATAGGAATTAAAGAGGCTTTGGATCTCATTGCGACTATGCGAACAGCTCTGAGCCTCGCTGTCATTGTCGGGAGTTGGCAGTAAGCCGGAGGATGCGGTGGTGTGACGCTCTGATGACATTTCTCATTTGGTAATGGGTCGCGTCGACAGGGCACGGGAGAACTCGAATTAACATGATATCAATGAGTAGTTATCCATACGGCTGTTATGTAATGAGGCCGTGAACGGGCCATGGTATTCGTTTGTGGAAGGTTGAAAGGTAATCATGGATCAGCCGGGGTGCCTTCCCAATGCTGTAAATCAAGAGCCGATGGTAGCACTACAAGTAGTCCATCGATACGCACAGATGGACGATATCAATTTCAAAGTATCTCGAATAGACAGTGCTGGATCTCACGTTGCATGACAAGGTACTAGTAAACAATGAGGGGTTTTTCTCAGGCGCATATCGCGCTCTTGGAAATGAGAAGCCTAAGGCTGTGCTAGCGTCAATCTGCACCTCCTCCTCCTCCTCCTCCTCCTCCTCCTCCTGGCTGTGGTAATAAGTTTTTTGATAATACCACACAAGGGGCTACAGCCATTATTTTAACAATTGAAACTTGGATTGTCCCGGAGTTAAGATCCTTTTGTTTGAGGGGTAGTACATATGTACTTGGACCTCTGTGTGTTTCAGCTGGGGAGGTGGCATGAGAGAGAGATATATATATTTGGAATTGATCGTTGCCCCATAGCATATTATATTTTAGTAGATGGTACCGTTAAGTCAATCGCGATCGATGCAGATCATAAGTTTCGAGACCACTACACCGTAGAATAATCTCTACCTACTGGAGAAGTATCAGGGATGATGGCAAATCGAATCGATGACGATGTGCAGTACTTACTGTTTACGATTGTCAGGTGTCAGGCTGCGGGGAGAGAAAATATTTTTTATGGGGTATTTGCGGAGAGCGGGGAAAATCTCTGTATGTCGACATCATCCTTCTTGCCCCTCAAGTAAAGTCGTGACGAATAGATGCTTCTTAAAATTAAGACTTCGACCTCGAATCTTGGTTCTGATTTATTGAAGGTAAAGTTTGGGTTAAGGTTCCACCCTCAATGAGGAAGAGTAGGTGCATTTTAAGATAATACCAATGTTGTTTTTCATGCTACGCCGCACCACAGATCCAGCGATCAGCCTTTCTTGGTCACGGTCACTGATCTAGAATTTCCTATGTGTTGAGGCTTGTTAGCTATTGAGGTACTCGAACAAACTACCCAGGTAATTATTATGAACTAGTAACCTGTTTACGTAGGAACTCGGGGATAGTTGGTAAGGTATGTAGGGATATCAAGAAAGGAGTCTTCTCCACTCGGCGACCGGAAAAGGATTTTTCTGGACAATTACCCGCGGCTGTGAAAACTATTTCTTTCGTATCACACCGACATTCTCACCATACTTCAAACCTGTCATAGTATCATCAATTTATTACATGACATTAGGAGGAGTGTGTGCATAGTTAGGCGTATCATTGGCGGAAGGAGGGGGAAACTGGAGCCTGCAGATCGGGGACTAGAGTCGGAAAAGGAAAAGACCAATTCAATTTCTATTTCTCACATGCCTCACTATTCATCCTGAGCCATGCTTAATCGCGGCTAGCCGAACGCGGTTTGTTTTCTAGCGGTTAATCCACCCGGTCGACTCTTGGTCGGGGCCATTGGCCAGCGTGTTTATTGCCACGATTCTTACATCTTCTGTTCGGGGCACCTGCCCTCTCCCGGAGGAATCTCGTCCGGTGCCTCGACTTCGGAGGAAATTTGATCCAAAACAGAGAATGACAGTTTCAGAATTTCTACAGGGGGGCCTCGAGGCTGGGCTGCCAATTGTGGTCACGAGGATCAGCTCAATGCAGTAAAAAGAAAAGTGAGGTTAAAGCCAGGTTCACAACAGACTACTAAGTACTTAGGTATGTACGACTAGTTTTAGATCCGCCGTGAAAAAACGAAGTCTGAGTGGCTGGAACCCGCCGTCAGGAACGCTTATCCATGTGCCGAACCCTCGGATACCTGAAGAGAGCCGCAGACTTAGTTTTTCAACAGTGCATATTCTCTTGTTTGCCTTAAAGAGTTACTATCATGTAATCGGTAGGCAACGAAGTCTAGCCGGTAAAGTTTACTCCAGTAAATCAACATTTATTTACTTTTTATCCGTGTTTCCACAAGTGGTTCATGAGCCGCTTATGCACTGCTGGATGCTATCGCACACGCATAAGATCTCAAAAGATAAAACTCAAAGCTCCAGAATATTAGCTGGAGCTCAACGATTGCGGGGGAGGGAAACCCATAAATATCAGCAGGGTGGCCAGCCGATCAAAAGAGAAAAGCAATCAGATTGAACAAGAACTGCATTGTCATGCGTCAATCCGAAGTACGCTCGGGGCTCCGTTGCTAAGTGGGTAATGGGCCTCGTCGCGTTGCATTGGTAGTGAGTGTACTTCCTACTGGGTCAATTTCCAGTAGCCGCGGACCATGATAATTTGTTGAAAAGTTACAGGCTCGAAGGGGACAACTATATGCAACCGTGGGACAGCTACTCCATCTGCAACAGGGGACGGACCAATGACAGCCGGGTTCAAACCCAGCAATGTCCCATGTCGTCATTCTGCCAGGGTTACAAACACCTTCCTGCTCACAAGGCCGCCACGCAGATCCGAAGATCTCTGACGTGGGGGTTTGATCATTGGGTAAAGGAGACCTGATAATATGAATTGTGAGATGCAGAAAAGGCCCTATTTTGGAAATCCCGGGGGAATTGGGGCCTCCTTCCCCCGCATTAGAGCAAGTCTAGCGATGTGGAAAAAGGAGATGAAATGCGTGGATTTTGGCTCATAGGGGATTATTTATCAGGTTGAAATTAGGAGGTCAGTTCTCAACCCCTCGGCTTGAGGAGAGGTCGAGACTACCAGCGAAGAGGTAAGTATCATAATGATGGTGTGAAACTGAGACCATCACAAAAAGGGTGGAACAGATATCGTCACTTGTCCAGTCTGTAGGCCGGGAAGCCGTGGGCAAAAAAAATGACGTAACCGTATTGGGGTTGGGACTCCCGAAGTCACCGGCCCGTAGTGAGGGCAAAACCCAAAACTTCTGCGATCCGACCTTCCGATGCTCCTGACGAAGGTTAGAGAAAAAAGATTAAAAAAAAGGTACTTGGCATATATAAGTAGAAAGTCACCAGATTCTCCCACGTAGATCTCACCATATTTATCTCACGGTAGCATCTCTCAGGACGGCGAGAACGTCAAATCACGCAGAATATCCACCCCCTCCCTTCCCAGACAACTCACGCACCAAAAGGGCCTCTCATTTTGGGGAGCTTAACATCCACTGTCGACCCACCCGCGGCCAATCTGGATAAGGCAGTGTGGGTAGTGTGTGGGACGCTGGCCCTTATAACGTCGACTGACCCTTCAATCCTGCGTTGGAAGAGAAGGCAATCTCGAAACAGAAATAAAAGAGACCAGTCGGACGGAAAAATCCTTGCTTATTCTCACACTCCCGTTTGATTTCTCTCACTTCCCACATCATTCGAGTTCCCCCTCCAATCCAATTATCGCACAACCAACACTTTTTTCCATAACTGATCTCGCCACCCGTTGAGAACGCTATGTCGAAAACAAAGGTTTTGCTCGTCGGAGCAGCAGGTGAAACTGGTGGTTCGATTGCAAATGGACTTTTGGAAAATCCTATCTTTGTAAGAAACCAGTTCTCCGATTTGTTGCAACTTCGGTCGTTTGTTCTAATCTCACCTTCACGTGACTGTAGGAGCTCTACGCCCTCGTCCGCCCCCGGTCGGTACAGAAGCCCGCCATCGTTTCTCTCCAAGAGCGCGGCATGCAAATCCGCAGATGCGATTTGAAAGGCCCCGAAGAATCTCTTACCGAAGCACTCGAGGGAATCGATGTCGTCATCAGCTGTGTTGGTCCTGCCGAGCAGCAGGATCAAATTCCTCTTGCCAAAGCTGCGAAGAGGGCCGGAGTTAGGCGATTCGTTCCATGTGGCTTCATCACTGTGGCACCCCCCGGTGGTATCATGTGGCTGAGGGACGAAGTAAGTACTGATGAAAGCCTTGGAAGAGTCTCGTCGTCAGTCACTGACATCCATTTTCCCTCTTATAGAAAGAAACGGTTTACAACCATGTTAAACAACTGCGCCTTCCCTACACCATCATCGATGTCGGCTGGTGGTATCAACTCTCGTATCCCCGCCTGGAGTCTGGACGGGCTGACTATGCTATGACTTCCGCCAATAACGAAATTGTCGGCGATGGCAACACTCCTATGGGCTTGACCGATTTAAGAGACATTGGGCGCTATGTTGCCAGAATCATCGATGACGAGCGGACATTGAACAAGATGGTCTATGCATACAACACCGTTAAGACACAGAATGAGATCTACGACCTGCTGGAAGAGATCAGCGAAGAGAAGATCCAAAGGAATTACGTAAGTAGCTTGGACGCTGTCGTGCATCGCGATATTTGCTGATCTATGGTTATATAGATTCCGGAAGAAAGCGTCTACACTCGTGTGCTCGCCGCCAGACAGTCTAGTGAGACTTATCCTTTCGATCCCGTCAAATTCATCCCTCGCTATTTGGCTGAGTATCAGTTGTCTTGGGGTATTCGGGGCGATAACACCCCGGAAAACGCCAGATACCTCGGATATCTGATCGCCAAGGACCTCTACCCGGACTTCAGGCCAGTGGACTTCAAGGAATATCTTGAGACCGTCGTTCGGGGCACAGCGAAGGGTGTATACACCGACCGTATGGTTTCGAAGGTTCACCAGCGGGCATTCCCTCGCACAGAGTCGACCGATTCGTTGTACACTCGGATATTCCCAAGAACTGAGTCAAGCGACTCGCTATACATGCGGTAGACGCCTCTATAATCAGTTTGACCTTAGGCAACGGATGTTTATTTTCCTCACTTTTTGCGATATGGGTTTAGACTGGCGTTTATGTTTGTTTACGTTAGGGGAAAGCAGACGATAGGACAGGCTCTTAGATCACCACTCCGCCTTGTATACGGGTTCATGAGAATGGTAAAACAGATGGTATATTTCTCTGTTCTCCATGTCATAGTTTTCATTTGCAGATTTTATACCCATGCAAATCTCATTACACGTTTTTCTTTCGATCCATTCTACCACTCAACCAATCAATCGAAATTCTATTCACCTGCTAGAGCCTTACTACGGAGTGAATAGGTGTGCCGGCGCTTCACCGGTGAGGTAGAATCTAGGTCTGAACGCCAATCCCATACATAGGAGAAAGATATATGAACGAAAAGCAATAGAATCGTCAACCAAGCGCACTTACCACGGCGCCTCATCTTGTAATAACCCCCTTTCCTACGCTTATGGCCGTGCTTTCCCGAGTCACTAGACTCGACAACGGTCTTTCTTAGAAAGCCATTTAGCTGAAAGCTTGTCGAAAATCTTACATTATGCTAAACACTGTCTGCTAACTTGTCACAATATCTTCCGTGATCCTTCAATTCACTTCTTAACTTGATCATATACATGGCTTATGCGCAAGCACGTCACAGATAACTCCGACAAGTACCCGAGCAATCAGATGGCGCTGAGGATTGAGAGCCCTCAGGCGCTTTATACTCAGTGCTCTTATTGGAATCTTGATTGGATGGGGGTACATCAATGGCTGGGATATAAAGACAGAAATTGTACGGAACAAGGCGTACTTGAGCAATCTCGGCCGGCATGATTGGGAAGTCTTCCACACGAGGATTGTGGGTGAAGCCAAAAGTGTGCCAGACCACAATATCCTCGTTCCGAACCACATCCCGGCTCTTTTCAATCCACGACTTGATACCCGTTCCGCCTAATGACTGGTTTGTGTAGTTTCCTGCGGGGAAGAGCTGGCGATCGTTATACTTGGTGACCCAGATCGGGCTCTCACAGAACTCAGAACGGCTCCAGTGCCATGAGCCCGGTTGCGCAAGTAACATCTGCTATGGTGAGCTTGAGCTCTTAACTCGTAATTGCGGGAAATATTTACCTGAGATCGATGAGGAACTAGTTTATAACCAATGGGTGTCAAGGACACAGGGTTCTCAACATTCTCGTTCAGGATTTTGAAGACCCTTCCCTTAGATATGTCATCTCCTACAGGACCAGCGCGGTTTAGGATAGTCTGCTCGGTGATGTACCCTGTGCCTAAAGGATTGATAATCTCATCCCAGGGCATGGGTACGCTGTCAGTCAACGCAAAACTGTTGCGCTCTCCTCCCACGGCAGGATCGATGCGTAAATCAAATAGATGTTGATGATACAGAGCCATTACACCATCGGCCACTCGTGCTCCCCATGGGACCTTGACATCTTTGTTGATGGGTTGTGTAGAGAAGATGTCAGTGGCGCGAGTCTCGAATGTCAACTCACCAGATTGATCGAAGTACCACATGAAAATGTATTCATAGTTAGCCACTGTGATGATAGTCTGAAGGACAAGTTGCCGCTTGCGAACTACCACAGCCTTGCCTGTTCGGTGATTAGTATGTTTCCACTGTATTCCATTGTCGATCTCGTGAATGCAGATAACGTTCGGCCTTGGTGCTGAGCTTCCGTCTTGCGCAACGACACAGCCATCGATATACTTTATCATGCCAAGGCAATCACAACCAACTGTTTCAGTGTTAGTATGTGCTGTGAATAAGTCTCGCTACAGCGGATTGGATAATGCTTACGCTGCAGGTTATTTGCCGTCACTCCAGCACCAACGTTTCCCAAGTCGAATGCGCCTTTACGATATATAGGGTTTCGTGGATCCCCGTAAGGAACAAACATCTCAGAAAGAGACAGCCTGTAAAATGCACTCTTCCCATCGAAGGATATCATGCAAGGCCATCCCTGGCGGGCCAATTAGACATCTGAGTGATTATAGTCTAAATCTGCGCAATTGCTCATCTTCACGCCAGTTAAATCCCACACGGAATCGCCACTTCTCTCATTGGATCAAGGGACCCTTGACTGTGAAGGAAGCCCCCTCAGGCTGAATAACTTGGTAGGGTTTCATGGTTGTCCTGGGGGCTTTCTCTTGCATGCGATGGTCATACTCAGCTTCATAAGGGTCAGTTCGGCGATGAGGTACAGGCGAGCCAATAGGCGTGGCGGTTTGATCAGACCCCAAGGGAAGGCGGGTGATATTTTCGACTTTCATTTCAGAGATATCGACAGTAACCATGAAATCCAACGGGAAACATTAGTGGTTCGAGTTAGGGTCATTGTTCTTGGGATTGTGCATATACATAAACACCTAGTATAGGTTAGCAACAGCACATTCCGACCGATTTCACAAGATGCTGTTCTACCTGGGTGCGTCTTCTCTGGGTTTCCTCGCCGTCTACACCATAGTGCCATGGATCAAGGACCACTGTGGTATCATCGATCTTCAACCGTTTAATCTCTTCCTTCACCCGAGAGTCTGCCATGACCACCTGGGCTGCTTCATTCATTTCTAAACGGTCCACCGGTCCATCAAAGTCCCGAGGCAATTCAGCATGGTGAATAAACTGGTTATTGGTCACATCCACTATCGCCTCAAACAGCCGAGGTGTGCGTTTGATATACCAGATGAGAGATATATAGCGTGAAATAAGTGGAAGAGGGTGTTTGTTGCGTTCAGCATCAAGGAAAGGCACCAAAATTCTTTTTGGAGGCTCCTCTAGACCAGCTGCTTTGAAGTGAATTTCCGTACCTTCGTAAGCTTTCTTGACTAGGTCGGTCGCCCGCTGAATCTCCCACGGAGTAGCTGGGTCAAGAGGGTGCAAAGACACCATGACGGACAATCGATAACGGTAAAAGACAATAGTTGTGAAACTGGAATGATCATTGAAAAGATTCAAGCACTTCATCCTTAGCGTCAAAAACGTTTTCCGGTTAATCACTTCGAAACCTGGAGTTCACTCGGCAGCATCAGACCTCGTCGAGGAGTATCAGTGATCCATATTCGTTGAATATTGCACCACAGAGTAGGACTTCTGGTGCATCGACCTCGGTACCATATGCAGAAAGCGGGCGGGCAAACCTACTCGAGCAAATGACCATGCAATCCTGTTCGTTAAAAACTCACCATCTGAAAAGCATATCTGAGACAGGCGCTGTTCATATCCACCATCATTTCCATCATCATCACTATCATCACCATTACCATCATCCGTCCCAAGATTAGTGCAAGACCCATTGGCCAAATCAAAAGCCAAACTTCACAAATTAAGAAGGTAACCTACCCAGATTGTTATATAGCTTGCACACTTTATTTGTTACGGACTCGTGCTTTTAATAAGCAGGTGTAATGTTGTATATGGTATTCCGATTCATCTTTGATTAGCATCGCCCTCCAATGTTTCGGTGTCTCTGCATGTGTCATCCATATAGACAGTTCGCCAGGAAGGCCTACATTAGCTCAAACATTAGAAGGACAGTATATGAAGGGCCTAATTCTTAGAATTTCCTAAGATATTAAAGGAGGGATGTCCTCTATATTAAGAGACCTGTTGATTCGGCTGCCGAATCCATAATCCCTGAATAGACAGAGCTGAAACTAAGTCGCACAAGGCGACAAGACAAAGACAACGATTGCCAGCAAAGCCATTCGGTAACCAGACTGATTCTCAATATGTTACCTGCTTAATCAATCTATGTACTCAGATTGCTTGAACTGCCTGAACTGTTCATTTGCATACTTACTAGCTCGGCCAGGTTTGTATTGCCTGCGGTAGCCCTAAGTCCTAGGCACCGTTTGGCTAGTAAAAAGGCAGGTATAGGGGACATAGCCCTAAAAACAAAATCCTCCTTGTTAAAGTCAGGGGCTACAGGAAGAGGCGTGGTTGATTGGATGATACTCGACCATTCCTCAAATAACTTCGCTTCTCTGGACGTCTCCTTTCATGTCGTACTACCTGTCTACTCAGCAACAGCAACTGTCATTGTCTGAAATTCAACGACCGGCTTGTCTTGGCAGTGGGGCAAGGTAGGGGGTTCACAGGGCAACACGCGGAACGCAATAAAATAGATTAGGAAAACTGTCAGTTAAGTGATCGAGGTACTTAACAGTCCAGTTAAGACTTTTGCGGGGACTAAGGTGCCACCAGCGTCAACGTGATTCGTTGGAGGGTGGGGTTGCAAACGCTGCCTGAGGTACTGTAACTTTTTCCCTCCCGCCTCCATGTCTGCTTTGCACTACGTCTCTCGCGAGGCTGGATTTTCTTGTCTTCCCTCGTACATTCCATTGCGGGGTATTGATTACTGCTCCTAAACCTGAGAAGTTATGGAGAGAAATTTGGTCCCACGATAGTTCTGGCGATAACTTTTGAATATATCCATTGTGCACTTGTTTACATGTGGGTGAAGTATTCGTTCCCACAAATCAACAGGTCCAGTGCCTACCTCAATCGAAACATGAGATATGGTTTTACATCTGATACGCTGCCATAGCTTAAGCAGAGGGAAAATAATCCTCTCAGAATTACTCGCCAGAGGCCCCACCTTAGGATATGGCGTTTCCTCACACTCCTAAGAGAGGGAAGGATTTATACCAATTGATAGACAAACTTAACGAACATTTTGATTTAGATATCCCCAACCCACAGCTTCACTCACCATCTCTCGAACCTAATAGGAAGTCGCTCAGATGGCGCGTGCATTTGGGTATCAAACGGCTTCATTACGACCGGAATGTCAACTTAAATGAGACCCTTAACAACTTCGAGGAGTGGGTGGCATCTCGACCAGTGTGGGCCAATGGCAGCTTTCCTTCCAATACTCGCTTAAAAAGGGACCCGTGCACCTATGGATGCTATGCCAATGTCCCCGAGTCGGAGCGAGGCGAGCGTCTCAGATACTTGGCGAAACTGATCAGGGATGAATTGTATATCTTGACCAAGGGTTCCTATTCACCTTTCCTCGAAGGACTTGATGGGATCACAGAAGAAGTCACAGAGCAATCAAGCCCATCGAAAGGGCTGAAAAGAAGGATGTCTGAGGAGGAGGACGAATTTCACACCGCCCCAAATTCTCCAGTAAACAACCCTGAGTTCGGACCTACTGTGGGGTACACTCATGATGAAGAGGGGTGCAATTTAGATGCAGGGCCAGCTCAGGTTTTCAAAAGCCCTAAAGTTAATGATACAAGGGGACCATCCGCATTTTTCCAGAGGTTAACGGCACCTGACCAGTTTCGACGATACGATGCAGTGACACCTGCACATGACGATCCAAACGTCAGTTTCGCAACTACCGAGCCAACCTCTATTTTTGATGCTCGCGATAATCAACTTGATACCTCATTCATATCGACCATTACGGATGCCACTGAGCCCATGTGTGACTCAGTCTACGAGGATTCGGTGGTGAATCATATGCTTAGCCAAGAGCTGAAAACGGCACTTGAAAGGTCGCAGCCTATGGGCGAGAGTGTTGTTAATGAGCCTCCCGAATCTGTTGAGCAGCGACTGATAGATGACCTCCTTCACTGCGGGCCATTTGCACAGGCATATTCCTTTCCAGGCTCACTACCCTTACGATACCGGTACGAATTAGAGAGGATAGGTAGAGCTTGGAATATCCCCTTTGACCGCATGCTTGCTGGTAACAGCATACCCTTCAAAACACGCGATGACTTCTGGGAATGGATCAAAGATCACAACCAACGCAATGGCAAGCCTCTCCCAGAGAAGCCAACCACCAATGCTTGGGATTTCGCTATTGGCAGCTTCGAGACAGATAAGCATTCAGAAGTGGTTGTCCTTACAGGCGATTTAGAATGGTGCAGCGAACATGAGCCAGGCATTTTCAAGCTGAACTTGAAACCATTGAAGACTGAGAGGACATGTCGCTTTCATCGCCGTTTTGGATCCGACAGATTTCTTAGCTTGACAATGCCTGCACCGTCGCGCCCCCCGCGCCATTTCCCATTACCATCTGACCCTTCTCTTCTACGAGAAAGTATAGCCCTATGGCTGACACAGAATGTCCACCGGTGTCTAGGAAGAACATGGAAGCCTTTCTTTGTGGAAGAGGTCAAGTCGAAACGTAAAGTGAAGGCAGAGCCGAAGTTCAGGGTGGACTTCTTTGCAATTGATGGCGTGGACTTTGATAAGAGCCCGCACGCACCTCCCATACCTCCCGCGAATCAAAACAGTGAGAACCACACCCCCATGAGCTTGGACTCTCTGTTAGACTGGCATATGTCGCGAGACGAGAATATAAAGCAGAAAAACTGCAAACTTTTCCAGCGTATCTCATTGGGGCTTTCGAAGACTTTTGCCACTATTACTTTGAAGCCATCACAGGTCCTTCATCTAGCAGACCCCCCTAACCCACCGGTAATGAATGATGGTTGCGCTTTGATGTCTAGGGGTCTAGCCAACCGGATATGTGACTCTTTAGGCATTACCGGGACCACTCCTAGTGCATTTCAGGGCCGAATTGCCGGGGCCAAGGGTCTGTGGATGGTAGATAAGCATGATTCTAATATCTCAACAGGCAGTAATGTGTGGATTCAGATATCTGATTCGCAGTTGAAAATCGAACCCCACCCAGCGGGCTGGCAAGAGCCTGTAGATGAAGCAAAGCTCACTTTTGAAGTTGTAAAATGGTCCAAACCCTTACATACAGTGGACCTGAACACTCAACTTCTGGCTATTTTAGAGCACGGAGGGCATATTAGGGAATACGTCGCTGATCTCACGCGAGCTGGGATCAGGGCGGTATATGAAGACTTTGCTACTGTGGTCCAGTCGGACAGTCCCGTTCTTTGTCGCAGTCTAATACAAAAGATAAGGCCACCAGCAGAAAGCAGTAACATTGCAATGCTTCACAAGGTCAGACGGTTGGATGAATGGACGGCTGATGATGCGGAGGCTGTTATTCGACTGACAGAGGCAGGCTTTGGACCTCGGACTTTCCACTATCTTCGGAAGCGTCTGAGGAGATGTCTAATAGATCTGCTAGATCAATATGTAGACCAGCTACACATTGAGGTACCTCTTTCCACATATGCATTCTGCATCGCGGACCCATATGGAGTCCTGAAAGAGGACGAAGTTCACTTTGGCTTCTCTACTAACTGGCGTGACCCTGAAGGTGAATTCGAAGACACTCTTCTCGACGGTATGGATGTTCTTGTAGCTCGGCTCCCCGCACATCTCCCGTCCGATATCCAGCGCCGAAGGGCTGTGTGGAAGCCAGAGCTCCGGCATTTCAAAGATGTCATTGTTTTCCCTACTGTTGGGACAACGCCTCTAGCACACATGCTGTCTGGTGGGGATTACGATGGAGATATGCCGTGGGTTTGCTGGGACCAGAATATTGTACAAAAGTTTCGTAATTCCGACCTATCCATCATGGATTACCCTGCAGAGCACTTCGGTCTTGAGACTCATAATGTGCCAATGGAAAATATCGACTCATGGGATGAGTTTCTTCAAAGCACCTTTACATTCAACCTGATCGTGTCTAATCTGGGAAGGTGTACTGTGGAGCACGAGAAGATATCCTACGATGAATCGATCGACTCACCGAATGCTAAAGAGGTCGCCTGTCTCCTCAGTCATTTGGTGGACGGTCGTAAAGGAGGGGTCCGCTTATCAGAAGACGCGTGGCGAGCATATCGCAAAAGGGTTAGCCCTAGGGCACGGAATTTGCCTGCGTACAAGAATCCAAGCCGAAGACCCAAGCTCACCAATATAATAGACTATCTGCGGTTCGAAGTCGCTCAGAAAGAGAAGGACAGTGTCCTACGGCTACTAGAGGAGCCATTGTCTAAAGCGGGGACCACGTATGAACACGATAGAGATCTTACCAGGCCGTGGGACGAGGCACAGACACAGGCCGAGAAAGACCGACTTGAAGGTGGACAACTTCATGTGATTCTGAAAAATGTCGCCCAGGAAATCGATGATCTCTTTCACAGATGGATCCGCTCGGTCACCGGCGAAAATTCATTCTCAGATGTCTCGTTAGAGATCGCTGATCAGGCTAAAGCCGTTCTACCACCCGAGGGCGACCATCCCATGATCCTCGTCTGGCGATATAGTGAAGCTGCATGGCTTCAATTGCTCGCTTCATACTCGTACAAGAAGCATCCCGAGTCGAGCTTTGTCCTCCATGCCTTTGGAGAGACAATATGCGAATTAAAAGCCAGTAGTGTACCGTCACGATCAGTGGTGAATGAAATTCTAGCTTGTTACCGGGTGAATCAGAAAGTGGTCGCAAGGCTGACAGCCGGAGACATGGTGGAAGACGAAGACAGTGATGGTGGCGATGAATATGAAGGCGCAGATGCTATAGCGATGCTTCAGGCAACACAACTTTCTGAGGGGTATTACGACTGTGATGATGATCTGTTCGTGGAGTAAGACTTTGGTCTGTTGGTTTCATTCGGCGCTTCTCATATTTTTGTGGATTCTCAATTGGATATTATTTCTAATGCTGTAAATACATATCCACACTTGTAAACAACTAGAATCTATCATTTTCCACAAAATCTCGAGAAACCTCACCCATTGAGCAAAATAGAGTCAACGATACCCGAGATACCGGCCTTTCAATGAACGAATCCTAAGCAATCCTCCTCAATATACCATTTCCCCTCGTGTCACCCTCTCACTGATGTAATCCTACATCGTAAAAATCACAGTACCTTGTTCCGCAGCTAACTTTCCCCACCGGTTTTATGGCGAGATGCAGTTCAGCACTTAGGGTTACGTGAACCATGGGAACACCGAGTTCACTAACAACACTATTAAAGCTTCGGAGAGATCAAGACACACTTCGCTTAATACACAAACTGAAGCAGCTCGCTGCTCAATTCCTGTATTTACGGGTCAGCCACGCGTCGCAACAACATCCATGATGGGCGATCTATCGTCGGTATTGCAGTGTCCAGTGTGGGACGGGGCCTCCACAGGATGGGATCGCCATTTGACTAGTGGGCGTGGGTCATCGGTACTTCTTTTCTAGAAGTTCACGCCCCTGTACAATGTACACACCGTGACCAGCGGCTGGGGGATCTGTGGATAGGGTTTCGGTTCAGCAAACACGGATGTTTCTGTAGTCGGTTATTTACTATTTTGTAGTAGCCAGTACAATAGTCCCTAATAATGTTTAAAGTGGCACTGTAGAAACCAGGGTACATTCGGGGGTATTGCTATGAAGAGCTCCTTCAGGATATGCCTTACTAGTAATGAATATTTAGCTCGTTAATTGAAGGAGTAGATCAAAGATCACCAGGGTCATCACTGTGCGCACCCTTGCATTCTCCTGGGATCTTCCTTATCGGGAAATTAGATGCCGGGGCATTGGATTGACGTATCACAGCGAGTCAGGAAGGCGGTCAATTCGCTCCCAGTTGTTGGGACTTTGACTTTGGTTCGAGGGGGTGGAGACCCTTTGACGAAACCTGACGTGTCTGAAACTGCATAGGGAAAGCGGTCAAGCGGCTAATTGTCGTTCTTTTTCTTTCAGGTGGGAATCACATGTCACGATTTTTGCCCCAGGCTGAAAAAGCGGAAGCAAATCATGAATCATGTTGAATGTCAGATGTTGGGTATGGATATAACCTTAGTAAGAACTGACATTACTGGAACACCAATTCCAGTGCCCTCCACGACGGCAACATCCCCATCCGGCACTGGGCAGAAGGTTTAGTGTGTTCGTTTAGTTGGTGGTTGAGATTCTTCCTCTTCCGAGCTGTTTCGGCATGTGATAGAATGGGGTAAGTTGCATTCGCTTGGAATGTCTGGTCGTGTTGGAGGGAGAAGGTCGATTACTTCATGCATCTCACGGTTACATAGTGTAGTTCTACCTTACAGGTCGCATGGGGGTTTGATGCTCTGAGCGTTCCGGTGGAATATAATTATTATTCATGGGTGGTAATTGGGAGGGGGCCGTTCAATATCAACTCTATAGTACGGAGTACTAATGATATATTGGACACGAGAATTGCAAGATCGTAACCATCCACCGTGCTGACCAAAAGTTCTACTTATAAATTGGTCTCTTATTGTTTCTTTGAAAATAGATAGTAGTCTTTGGGACTTGGCCTTCATTTGCCGTGTATTTTGCCGGTCAACTGGGTCGGTCCCTCTTTTATTTTTTTATTTTTATTTTTATTTTTCTTAATTTTTTTTTTTTTTTT